>NC_040043.1:30351533-30517462 GCF_003713205.1 Coffea eugenioides
GCCCAGTGGCCTTTTTCTTGCCCAAATCAGAAACCGAAAGTTGCACTTTAACCCCTGATCTTTGGAGTAGTTTCACTGTGACCCAGAATATTTTAAATTCCTTTCACCTAGGTCCTTAAGTTAATTGCATTTTGGTCTCTAAACTTTATCTTTCATTTGATTTTGGCCCCTAAACTTTGAAAAAATATAATTTCTATCTCCAAAAGTTTTTCAATTTTGCAATTCAGTCCCTTGTGAATTTTGACCCTCTTTTATTATGATCGTTTCTTTTCTTTAATAGCTAATTATGCTACTTTTGTGTATGTTCAACTTGTAATTTTTAGATATTCTTAAATTTATTTACGTTTGACATATTGAGGTGAATTTTCATTATTATTAGTTTTTCAATTAAATTGGTGCCATGATTCTTTTGTTCATTTTGAGTATAAATAGGGCAATTTGACTCCGTTTAGTCACCACTTCAAAAGGGAGGTACCCCATTATTATTATTTCAATGTCAATTACGTGCTCTTATGTGCTCCTACGTGTTCCTATGTGTTTATATATTTTCATATGTTTTGTTTATTTGATTTAAATGTTCATTCGAATTTTCTTATATTTGTTTAGTTAATTCTTATAATTATTCGAGAGGCATTTAATTATCTCATAAATGTAATAGATAGGATAATTAGATTTGTTTTTATTATATTTTTCCTTTATAAAAAAATTTAATTAGGCGACTCCCCCGATGTAACATAAGACTAGTTTGTCGTGCTTATGGGCCTTATATTACGTACCTTACCCGCCTTCACCTGTAGGATTTTATGCATCGTAGCATATCTATGCTTTATGTGTTACGTGCCTACGTGCTCTTATGTGTTTATTTTTTTTTAAATCTATGTCTACTTGTCTATTATGATTATTTAAGAAATGCATGACGTCACCACACTAGTTCAACGCTAGTTGTGGCTTCTCCCTCCATTTACTTGCTAGTCCAACGCTAGTAAGGATTTTTAGAAATGGGCTAGTCCAACGCTAGACCCTTAGATCGTTCGTGCGTTAGATTCATTTTTTTTGTGATATTCATTACATTTTCATGCATATTTTCATTTTTAGGATCTTTTCTCATTTACATGATATTCCCTATTATATTATCCCTTACCCTCTATAGGTACTAATCATGTCATTTAGAATTGCATCTCATTTAAGCTAGTTCGTTTGCTTGTTCATGTTAGGATAATTATTTTTCAAACATGGGAAATGGGTGATTATAACTTTTTAGTTTAAATACCCTATTAATCCATGTATAAGAAAATCCATGTATAAGAAAATTATGTCACGAGTTTTTGCCTCCCGTACCCTTTATGTTGCATTCCATTTTTCTTTGATCACTTATATATGTATATAATGTAATTTTTTTTCTTTTATTTTAATTTCATCATTCGCATACTCGTGACACTTTCAAGGAATCATTGTGGCCTTCGCAATTAATGCGATTGGTTCGATTAAACCCTTGAATGGATATTTTGACCCTTTCGATATTTTATAAATTTAGATTTGCATCCATGTAGGAAACATTCAAATATGATAAATTAAGAGTTAGATTAGGAAAATTTTGAAACTAACCTCGCAACTAGCTTAGACTAGGTTGAAAAGGTTGCCTTAGGTTTGAGTAATCGCAACATTTGTCTGTCCCATTTCTTCAACCGGACTTCCCGAATCCATTTTCTCTTATTTTTCAAAGACCTGGAGTTGTCAGAAAAGGCGTTTATTTTATTTACTTAAATACATTTTTGGGGTGACTTGGTACACCCAAATTCAATACCAAGTGGCGACTCCTATTTTTTTTTTCTTAAAAACCCTTTTAGACTAAATTTTGGACCCAAATTGTCGCATTTTTAAAAGTCTCATTCTAGGTCCTTTTCATTTATTTTTAAATAAGATCACATCTTTTATAAACACTTTCCTTTTATTTTCCCTCGCGAAAAATGGGGCGCGACAACTTGGCGACTCCACTGGGGACGCTAGAGAATCCAAGCACTTGGTTTAGTTGTCTTTTCTTTTTTTAACCCTTTTATTTATCGTATTTGGATGTCTAGGGTTGCATTTTTTCTTTTTTTAAGGATTTTTTGCATTGCGCGCGTATCAATTCACTCCCTCACCTATTTGCGTATGATTGATTTGATGGATGGGTAGTTTATGTATGTTATCCCGCGCTTTGCATTGCATTTGGGTGGGGGGGATTTTACCCTAGAGCCTCGTATTGGTTCTCGATCCCTCCCCTCCAAACCGAGCACTAGCATACGTGCATACGCTTTACTTTTTATCCTGCATTTATTTTTCTTTTAGTGGCTTGTCACGCCACTCTTCCCTGTTAGGATTAGGCGACCCATTTGGATGTGTGATCGCGACACGACGTGTGCGTAGCATGATCCGAGGGGTCACTCAATTTTCCATTTTAAGCTTTGGGTTGATAGCCTTTAGCTTTTAGTTGAAGATTGAGAATTTTTGATAGATTCACTTGGACATGTGGCCGTGGCACGACGTGCACGTAGCAATGTCTGGGGAATCGCTCGAGCCACCGACAAAGAACCTTGGGATTGATGACCTTTGGTTTCCAAGTCTGAAGGCTCGGGGACCTAAAACCTATCGAGTCTAGATGCATTAGTGAGCCGATATCTCATGCATCCATGATAGTTTACCTAGGGTAGAGTCTGCCTTACCCTATTAGGGACACTATTCACGAGGGGAGGGATCCAACCCCTCTTTATTGTTTTATCTTTGTGTATTACTTTGCTACAATGTGTTATGTGTATTTGTCTGATTGAACTAACTTTTCTTGGGTTTTGTCTCCACTGCATTCACAAACCTTAGAAATAAGAGTCCTGACGTCGTATTCATTAAGGCAGACCACCCTTTGTAAATTGCACGTTTAAATTTTAGTTTGTCGCATTAATACTATGTATATATATGCATGTCATTCTAGGCTCACCCCGGCATTTAAATGGGGCACTTTTAGATCATATGTCAATTATTTCATTGCATATTTAATCGCTTTAATAAACTGGCATCATGCATCCACCTTAGAAGGGAACGCCGTTTAGGGAATCCCGCGTTAGGCATAAACCGCCTTGTGTCTCGGATATATAATCCAATGAGACTTGCACGTTTATATTTTTTGTACTATCCAAAGGGGTAGTGCACAAGGTAAGGTAGGATTCGATCCCTTCCATGTGACGGCATTGAAAATAATGGAACAGTTTTTACGCATTAGAATATGAGCCTTTAATAATCACTTTTTGGCCATTTTATCAGAATTGGTAAAAATCCCTTGCGTAAAGGACATTAAGTTGAAGAAATTCACAAATTCCTCATTGTTGAGATGATAAGTATGTTAAGGCCAAATCTTGATTTCCTAAGGCTCATAGACTAATGAATCATAATGAATTTTTGAAAATTTTCAATGGGTAGACAATTCAATCAATTTTTGGAATAAACCATCAATTTCATTGGACCTTTTTATTCATCAAATTCATCCGATCCATTTTTTCCTATTTCTTCACTTTTAAGACTAAGTCAATTTTGAATAAATCATCAATTTCGTTTGACCAATTTACCCTTTTTTAGGGTGATTCGGTCAATTTTGAATAAATTAAATTTCATTCAATTCATGTGACCAGTTTACCTATTTTTAGGGCAATTCGGTCGATTTTAAATAAATCATCAATTTCATTCATTTCATTTTTACATCTAAGATGATTGAGTCGATTTTTTTTATAGATCATTCGATCCTTACAAATTTGCTCGTTTTTAATTTCATCTTCATTCAATTTCATTTTGAATAAATCATCAATTTCATTCTGTTCATTTGGTCAGTGATCAAGTCGATTTTTGAATAAACTGGCAATTCTATCCAATCTATTTGACCAATTTATTCATTTTTAGGCCAATACAATCAATTTTGAATTAATCATCAATTCCATTCAATTCATTATTCATTTAATCAATTTTATTTATTTATTTTTTTTGAATAAATTCTCAATCCCATCCAATTCATTTGATCAACTTTATTCATTTTTAGGATAATCCAGTCAATTTTTTGAACTAACCATCAATTTCATTCGATCCATTTAACCCGTTTATTCTTTTTTAAAGTTTCGATCTATGGTTCACTGAAAAAACTAGTCGAGATATTTCAATCCTTTCAAAAATAAGTTTTTCACACTAAATTGATTTTTAACATCACTTTATGTGTCAATCAAAACAATCAATCCATTCGGACTTTGTCCTCATTTTATTAGAACAAATTGTCTTTTGTCACTCCAATTATCCAATTTTTTCAAAAATTGTCTTTTAATTGAATTTCAATAAGTCAATCGAATCCATCAGGTATTGTATGGTGCCTACCCCAGAGGATTGCATTTTTCATACTAGACCAACCCTTGGCATAAAAGGGTTCCCCCATAGGTCATACATCCGAATTTTTTTTGGATATTTACTAACTCTTATCTTTTTCTTTATTTTATTGGAAAAACTAAGTGAGAGCTAAATCTAAAAGGCAATTCCTTTCAACATTTTCAGGTAATATTTAAACATAGCTTCTCGTCGAAGTCCCATCATAACACGATTTCGTAGTCAAACCCAGAGGAATCGTGTAAACATGAGTTCACAACCGGAACCGTCGAATAGGTCTACTACTACAGCTCAACCTGAAACTACAAATTTGGGGGTCCAGCTAACCGAGATGCTTGCTAAGTTTAGCGAAATGGCTACCGAGATGGCGGTCCAGAGGAAATTGATTGATCGACTTATCAACAGTGGTGTTCAACCCGAACCCGAAACTGTCAGGCAGCCTGAGCCAGAACTATTTGTCATACCTTCCACTCAAACTTCTTTTACGCCATCCTTCCCTATTCCACCTGAAGAAACTTTCACCTATACCACCACAAATTTGACATACACTTACCCTCCTAATCCTTCATTCTTTCCTACTCACACGCAAGGTCCACAACCCCAGATCACTTCAAATATACCCCATGAGCCGCATACCTTTTATCATACTGCCGCAGAGCCCTTTTTGCCAGACCACACTGTCCAAGCTAAACCGAAAATAGGGGAATCTTCTGCTCCTGTCGATATGAGGTTGCTGAAGCGCCTGGACCGTTTTGATGAATTTATAAGGAAAAGTCAGGGGTTAAACAACCAAGGAGTGCTGGACTATGATGAGCTTTGCCTTTTTCCTGATGTACAATTGCCTGTGGGGTTCAAGACCCCGAAATTTAACAAGTATGATGGGACAGGTAATCCCAAAACACACCTCCGACTGTTTGCTAACAAGTTAGGAAGACCCGTAGATGATGACAATCTGCCTCTAAGGCTATTCCCGGAAAGTCTGGAGGGGGATGCACTCGATTGGTATTCCAATTTGAAACCGGAGGAAGTAAAGACCTGCCTTGACTTGTCTAATGCTTTCGTGAGGCAGTACGAATACAATTGTGAGCTGACTCCGACGTGAACCACACTGGAAGGAACGAAGAGAAGACCATCTGAGGACCACAAAACTTATGCCAAGAGGTGGAGAAAAATAGCTGCAAAAGTTGAGCCACAAATGACTGAGGACGAAATTATTCACACCTTCAGTAAGGCACATGATCCTCCGTACTTTGAGGAAATTTTCCGCATGACTGGATGCTCGTTTGCCGCTATTGTCAATAAGCTCGAAGAATACGATGATTTCGTAAGAGTTGGGAAGATCGTTAATGTCTCTGCCCTCAAATCGCAATTGGATGCTCTGCAAGGACAAGGGAGCAGTGAAAAAAAGACGCAGTTTAAAAAGGAAGTGGGGGAAGCTGCCTTTATTTGGGACCGTAACCCTACACTGAGACCCAGATTTCAACACAGCCCAACATATTCACCGCCTTATCCCTGCTATCCAAGTTCTCACCCTGTCTACAACACTAATATCACCCACCCCCGACCTCGCCCAAATTACGCCAATCCGCCTACAACCCCTTTCCAAATATCTCAACCAAATTTTCAACAAACTCGTCCTCATCCTCCTTACAACCAGAGATTTTTCCCACCAAACAGATCCACCTATAATTATCCCCAACCCACTGAAACCTACAATCAAAGCCGCACCCGAACCTTCACCAACCTAGGCAGGCCTTTGGACCAAGTGTATGAGCAGTTAAAGGATGCCGGTAAAATAGGTGTGATTCCCCCTCCAACTTACCCTTATGGCATGCCTGCCGGATACAATTCACAGTCCACTTGTGCCTATCATTCGGGAGCACCTGGTCACTCAACCGCCGATTGTAAAGCCCTTAAGCACAAAGTCCAAGACATGATCGAGGCAGGGGAAATAGTGCTAAGGAAAAAGGGTGAACAAAGGCCGAGCATAAGTACAAATCCTTTTCCTGCACACAAGGACACCTTTGAGGCATCCACCTCCAATGAAGAAATTTGAAAATCTTGAAGGAGTTTTGCACAATTGGATTGCCGAGTATCTTCCCTCTCAAAGGGAATTTCGATAAAATCTGGGGGTTGTCATTTGCTAAAGTTCATAAAAATTGTCACTGGTTTTGTGTAAATAGTTTTGGCTAAAACAATTTTCGCATTATCAAGCTCCTGTGTTGTTTTTGAATTTTTCAACGGAGTGCATAGTTATATCTTTTCATTATTCTTGTTTGTTTGATACCATTTTGTTTATATTGGTTGATTGTGTATTGTTTTTAATTTCCTTTTACATTCTTTCAGATAGCTAAAAATAAAATTATTTGACCTTTGGATATCACTATTCTGGAATTCGATGACGGCCATCTCGATATCACTCACGACTTTGACATTATGGAATCTGAAATTCAAAACGAGAGTGATAATGAGGAAGTATCTGGTTTTTTCAAAAGGTCACGAACAATATGAAGAGAAATCCAAACCGAACCTAGAAGAGATAGAGATTGTTAACAATGGCACCGAAACTGAAGTCAAAGAGATAAAGATCAGTAGACATTTGAATGAAAAGCAAAAAAAGGAAGCTGTGCTGCCTGCCAAGATTGAAATCCCTTCATTGCGTATTCTAAAGGAAGCCAAGTTGGAAGAAACTGATTGATTAAATCAACGTCATGAACAATTGGCTCTGATTGATAAAAAGTGTCTGAATGCTATATGTCACTGCCAAAGCTACAAAAAACGCATGGCCCGTGTTTACAACAAAAAGGTCCATCGGCGATCATTTAAAGAAGAAGGGGACAAAGTGCTAAAGCGAATTTTGCCAGTGCAAGATGAGGCCAAAGGCAAATTTGCTCCAAATTGGCAAGGGCCATTCATTGTTCAAAAGGTATTACCTGGCAAAGCACTCATTTTGGCAGAGATGGATGGACAGACATTCCCTCAACCTATCAACTCAGACCTATGTAAGAAGCTCTTTATTTGATTATGCAAATTTCTTTTAGAAGTCACGCAAGTGACGAGACAAAAGTCAGGCCATCTTTCTTTCCAATCAAACATTTCATCCCTAGTCATCCCCTTTGAGCTATCAAAATAATAATTTTCGTTTGACAACCGCTGAGAATTGCAAACCCCACACTGGGGCAAATTTATTTTGAAAAAAGATGCTCAGAAAGAAAAGGAAAACTCCACACTGGGGCAAATTTATTTTGAAAGAGAGATGAAAAAGAAGAAAGAACCCCACACTGGGGCAAATTTAGTTTTTGAAGAAAAATGCAAGAGTGAGAAAAATGCAATGAAAAATGCAAAGAGAGAAAAATTCAATCAAACTGGGGCAAGTTTTCCTCGGTTTCATTCAAAAATTGGAGATAATCTCAAAATGATGCAATTTCAGGTTATTTCACACCTCTCATCAAAACAAAAAAAAAAAATTTTGTTTTCAAGCCTCAACTTTTCTTGAAAAACACCCCACCTGACCTCATTACAAAAGCTCAAAGTCCTGGCTTTCGTCACTTATTGTATTTCTATTAGGAAGTTCGCTAATCAATTGGCAAGTGATGTCCATAATGCCTTCGCCTAACCTTATAGGGGAAGCGCATTTTACTGATGCTAGCAATCTTCAACTCACATGCCGGAGTTGATCATGGTCGAGATTTTCTATTGTTCCTTAGGTGAAAACTTGAAAGGACACCTCAAAAAAAAAAAGGGAAAAAAAAAGAAAAGAGAAAAGAAAAGGAAAAGAAAAAAAAACAAAAAACAAAAAGGGTGGGCGCAATTTTGGTGAAAACCCGAAAAGGCGCCAAGGTAGGGTTCTGCAGTAAGCGAGCACGAGGAGAAACAGCTGGTGACTTTGGTTCATTTGAATTTCTCTTCGTTTTGTTATACTTCTGCCAATGTTGAATTCCGGAACAAAGATATCCAGAGATTCGAATATGACATCCGTTGGCCAAAAACTGTGTCACGTTGTAAAAATGTTCTTTTGCAATACATTCTTATGAAACTCATCTTTCCTCAATTGCTTGTATTCATGGCATTTTGTAGGCTTAAAGCCCAATTAGTTGCATTTGCATTCTTTTGCATTCTTTTGCATATCCATTTATGCATGCTAGGTGAAATTACCTTGCATACTTCATTTTTTTTTATATATATAATTTTTTTTTATAATTTATAATTTTTTTATTTTATTTTTATTTTATCATTGAATTTTGGTGAATGACAATCCCTATGGTTTATTCGAAGCATACTTGGATTCAGTCATCTTTTGGAAATGGTTGAGATTCAGCAAAGCTGGCTACGCAGGTTTCACAATATGGCAAAATGTATGCCTGGTCAGTCTGGAAAAATGCCACAGCATAAGTGGACGAAGGCATCAAAAGACTCATGTTTACACAATTCTCAAAGGGAAACGGATCAAATGATGGTGGCAATTTCTTTGTTCTTTCTCTTTTGCAGAAAAATTTCATGCATAGATGAAAACAATCACAACTTGCACTGGAGTCGGTATCGGAAAAGTTCTCCGGTGAACAAAGGCGGATCGAAAAATGTTTTAAGCAAATTTGATCAAAAGGTGCAACAACCTGGCAATGCAAAATCAACTATTGGCTCAGATGCATAAACTTAACCTCTACTGGGGCAAAATTTTAGGCTATTTTCAGGTAAGTATACCGGAATTTTTCATTTTAAATTCTCGTTCTGGTCAGTCCCATATTTAATTTCCTGTTCGGGTCAGTCCCATGGTAAATTCTCATTCGAGTCAGTCCCATGTTTAATTTCTTGTTCGGGTCAGTCCCATGTTTAAATTTTCTGTTCGGGTTCAGTCCCATGTTTAATTTTCCTGTTCGGGTCAGTCCCATGTTTAAATTCTCATTCGGGTCATCCTCATGTTAATTTCTCTTTCGGGCAGTCCAATGTTTAATTTTTCCACTTCTTCGGGTCAGTCCCATGTTTAAATCTCGTTTCGGGCCAGGTCCCATGCTTAAATTTCATTTGTTCGGGGCCAGTCCCATTTAATTTCTCGTTCGGGGTCAGTCCCATGTTTAAATTCTCGTTCGGGTCAGTCCCATGTTTAATTCTCGTTCGGGTCAGTCCCATGTTTAATTTTCTATTCGAGTCAGTCCCATGTTTAAATTCTCGTTCGGGCCAGTCCCATGTTAAAATTTCTTGTTCGGGTCAGTCCCATGTTTAATTTCTCGTTCGGGTCAGTCCCATGTTTAAATTTTCTGTTCGGGTCAGTCCCATGTTTAATTTCTCGTTCGGGTCAGTCCCATGTTTAAATTCTCGTTCGGGTCAGTCCCATGTTTAAATTCTCGTTCGAGTCAGTCCCATGTTTAATTCTCGTTCGGGTCAGTCCCATGTTTAATTTTCTATTCGGGTCAGTCCCATGTTTAAATTCTCGTTCGGGCCAGTCCCATGTTAAAATTTCTTGTTCGGGTTAGTTCCATGTTTAATTTCTCGTTCGGGTCAGTCCCATGTTTAAATTTTCTGTTCGGGTCAGTCCCATGTTAAAATTCTTGTTCGGGTCAGTCCCATGTTTAATTTCTCGTTCGGGCCAGTCCCATATTTAAATTCTCGTTCGGGTCAGTCCCATGTTTAAATTCTGGTTCGGGTCAGTCCCATGTTTAAATATTTTGTACGGATCAGTCCCATGTTTAATTTCTCGTTCGGGTCAGTCCCACGTTTAAATTTCTTGTTCGGTCCAGTCCCATGTTTAAATTCTTGTTCGGGTCAGTCCCATGTTTAATTTCTCGTTCGGGTCAGTCCCATGTTTAATTTCCTGTTCGGGTCAGTCCCATGTTTAAATTCTGGTTCAGGTCAGTCCCATGTTTAAATTCTGGTTCGGGTCAGTCCCATGTTTAAATTTCTTGTTCGGGTCAGTCCCATGTTTAAATGCTTATTCGGGTCAGTCTCATATTTAAAATTTATCGTTTGGGCCAGTCCCGTGTTTAAATTATTGTTCGGGCCAGTCTCATTTTAAATTTCTTGTTTTGGTCAGTCCCATTTGAAATTTCTGGTTCGGGTCAGTCCCGTTTTAAATTTTTGTTTGGGTCAGTTCATTTTAAAATTTTGGGGTCACTCATCATTTCAAAAGCGTCAGTCGTTCGAATAGCTTGCATTCGAACTACGTTTGACCTGATTCCCATGGCAGGATACGTAGGCAACTCTACATGAGTTCGGTCACATTTTTGTGATTTCATTGCATCATTTTGCTCAATAATTATAGCCAAGTGTTGGTTTATTATTTTAGCTCAGGTGCGGTTAAAAGAAACAGGTAAGCAATTTGGTGTCTACGTCTTTGTCTTGAGTTTCTTTGAAACTCTAGACAAAGAGGGGCAAGCTGTAGACACCAAATTTTTGTCAATTTTTAATATTTTCCTGAAATTTTATCTATTTGATAAGTTATTATTATTACCATTTTTATAATATATATTAATGAATGATTTTCTCATTTTTGTAGGTTTGTTTTTGGTAAAAAAAAAAAAACACAAAACAAAAGAGAAAAATCAAGAAATGAAAAATCACTTTCATCATTTTCTCTACCAAAACAACTATTAACCCATTCCACACTCAATTGCCATGGACCTTTCTTTTCATTAGCTAAGAAATCATCATTTTGGCAAATCCAACACACAAGCTCCATTTTGGCTACAAGACCCTCAGACGGACAGAACAAGAAAAAAAAAAAAAAACTCTTCACTCGGCTCTCTCTCTCACAGACAAGCCACAAAGAAAAAAGAAAACACTCCCTCACTCTACTCACGGCTCACTCTCTCCCTCTCTCGGACTTCGGCAGAGGAAAGAAACGGAAAACACACAAGAAGAAGAAGAAAAATCCCCCTCAGTCTCTCGGTTCTCCTTTCCCTTTCCCCTCTCAATCTCAGACACACCTACATTGAGGTAATTTTTAGTTTTGTTTGGAACATTAAATCCATGCTCCATTGTTTAATTTTCTTTTGCTTTTGCTGGTTTCCTTGGTTGTTGGGTTGCTGAGTTTTTGGCACAAGTCATGCACAGAACTAAGAAAAAAGAAATGGGTCCATGAATGCATGTCAAGTGTTTGTGAAAATGCCAAAATAAAAAAAATAAATTTTAGGGGCTGTTTTACTTTATTCTAGCCTTTTAATGTTATTTTCTTGTCAAATTAAGATTATAGTTGTAATGTAGAAGCTATAAGGAGTGTTTTGGCATAAATTTTATGATTTTTGGTGAAGATTTGAGGTTTTAAAAATATAAAAGCTGGACTGTTTTGGGTCATTTCTTGTAAAAACTAACTCCGGAAATGGGATCTACACGAAAAATAGAGTGGGGAGGTGTATTTTGAGAAATTTTGACGACCGGAGAAGTCGCCGGCGACCGCCGCCGGAGGCGGTGGCAGCGGTGGCGCCACTGGCGGCCACCATGGCCGCCAGCCGAAGCTTCTTCAGCTGGCCGAAGAAGCAGAGAAAGAAACGATTGGGGAAGGAAGAAAAGAAAGGAAAGAAAGAAAGAAGAAAAAAGAAAAGAAATTGGGCTAATGTTTTTTTTTCTGATGGGCCAAGAGTTAGTTTTGGTTGGGTTTTGGGAATGGGTTTTGTTTTATTTGTTTGGGTTTCGGTTGGGTTAGAATGTCAGAGCCCATGCATTGTTTTTGTTGGGCTTGAATGATAAAAAGATGGGCTAGCCTGCTCGTTTGGCTTGGACTTTCGGCTTGGCTTAGGTAGTGTTCGGCCCAAATAAATAAAATGATGGCCCAGTGGCCTGTTTTCCTAAGAAGATCAGAAACCGATTTTTGCACTTTAGCCCCTGATCTTTGGAGTAGTTTCACTTCGGCCCAGAACATTTTAAATTTGTTTCACTTAGGTCCTTAAATTAATTGCACTTTGGTCCTTTAATTTTATCTTTCATTTAATTTTGACCTCTAAACTTTGGAAAAATATAATTTTTGTCCCCAAAAGTTTTTCAGTTTTTGCAATTCAGTCCCTGATGAATTTTGACTCTCTTTATTCTGATTGTTTCTTTTCTTTAATAGCTAATTATGTTACTTTTGAGTATGTTCAACTTGTAATTTTTAGATATTCTTAAATTTATTTACGTTTGACATATTGAGGTGAATTTTCATTATTATTAGTTTTTCAATTAAATTGGTGCCATGATTCTTTTGTTCATTTTGAGTATAAATAGGGCAATTTGACTCCGTTTAGTCACCACTTCAAAAGGGAGGTACCCCATTATTATTATTTCAATGTCAATTACGTGCTCTTATGTGCTCCTACGTGTTCCTATGTGTTTATACATTTTTATATGCTTTGTTTATTCGATTTGAATGTTCATTTAAATTTTCTTATGTTTGTTTAGTTAATTTTATAATTATTTGAGAGGCACTTAAATACCTCAAAAATGTAATAGATAGGATAATTAGATTTGTTTTATTTTATTTTCCCTTTTAGATTGTAGTTAGGCGCTCCCCGATGTAATAGATAGGTTGTGTGCTTATGTGGCTTATATGTTAAGTGCCTTACCCGCTTTCCTTAGGATTTTTGCATCTAGATATTATGCTTATGTGTTACGTGCTACGTGCTCTTATGTGTTTATTTGTTTTAATCTATGTCTACTTGTCTTATTATGTATTAAAAATGCATGACGTCACCACACTAGTCCAACGCTAGTTGTGGCTTCTCCTCCATTTACTTGCTAGTCCAACGCTAGTAAGGATTTTTAGAAATTGGCTAGTCCAACGCTAGACCCTTAGATCGTTCGTGCGTTAGATTCATTTTTTTTGTGATATTCATTACATTTTTATGCATATTTTCATTTTTAGGATCTTTTCTCATTTGCATGATATTCTCTATTATATTATCCCTTACCCTCTATAGGTACTAATCATGTCATTTAGAATTGCATCTCATTTAAGCTAGTTCATTTGCTTGTTCATGTTAGGATAATTATTTTTCAAACATGGGAAATGGGTGATTATAACTTTTTAGTTTAAATACCCTATTAATCCATGTATAAGAAAATTATGTCACGAGTTTTTGCCTCCCGTACCCTTTATGTTGCATTCCATTTTTCTTTGATCACTTATATATGTATATAATGTAATTTCTTTTCTTTTATTTTAATTTCATCATTCGCATACTCGTGACACTTTCAAGGAATCATTGTGGCCTTCGCAATTAATGCGATTGGTTCGATTAAACCCTTGAATGGATATTTTGACCCTTTCGATATTTTATAAATTTAGATTTGCATCCATGTAGGAAACATTCAAATATGATAAATTAAGGGTTAGATTAGGAAAATTTTGACTAAACCTCGCAACTAGCTTAGACTAGGTTGAAAGGGTGCCTTAGGTTTGAGTTAATCGAACCTTTGCCTTCCCTTTCTTCAACCGTGACTCCCGAATCCATTTTCTCTTATTTTTCAAAGACCTGGAGTTGTCGAAAAGGGTTTTATTTTATTTTATTTAAATACATTTTTTGGGTGACTTGGTACATCCAAACTCAATACCAAGTGGCGACTCCCCTTTTTCTTGAAAACCCTTTTTAGACTAAATATTTGGACCCAAATTGTCGCATTCTTTAAAGTCCCATTTTAGGTCTTTTCATTTATTTTAAAATAAAATTACATATTTTGTAAATACCTATTTTTATACTTATATTTTCCATCACAAAAAAAATGAGGCGCGACAATAATTATGCTAATGGATTACTAATTTACAGTTGTATGAGAGTATTGCTACACTGTCACTCTTTGTTCACATAAAACAATAGGTATTCAACATGATAGAAACGCACGTTACTAAAATACATTGTAACCATTCTTTTTCACTATGTCAGGTATAAACTCAATACCAAGTGGCGACTCCCCTTTTTCTTGAAAACCCTTTTTAGACTAAATATTTGGACCCAAATTGTCGCATTCTTTAAAGTCCCATTTTAGGTCCTTTTCATTTATTTTAAAATAAAATTACATATTTTGTAAATACCTATTTTTATACTTATATTTTCCATCACAAAAAAAATGAGGCGCGACAATAATTATGCTAATGGATTACTAATTTACAGTTGTATGAGAGTATTGCTACACTGTCACTCTTTGTTCACATAAAACAATAGGTATTCAACATGATAGAAACGCACGTTACTAAAATACATTGTAACCATTCTTTTTCACTATGTCAGGTATACTGAATAATATGTATATTCGGACTAATACACATAACCTAGAATCTACACTCAGTGCAATCAATTTTGAAGCAATCCATTTCAACTAGATTGCTACTATACGAATAGGTACCAACTCACAAACATGTGGTAAGACCAACTAATGCTAGTATATTGTGTGCACTTCCCTATCTCCTTCCCCCTTTCTTTTTAAATTTTTCTCCTGTTGTCAATCTTTCATACCTTGTTTTAATATTGTTATGTTAATAGATTATTGATTTTCAATTGCATCAAAGCATTGCTCCAATGTCACTAATTAGTCATATGCCGTAATACATAACCAACAAAATGTATAGGCACGCGTAATAATCTTGTAACCAATTTTTAATAGTAGGTGAGGCACATTGAACACTGTGTAAATTTAGCATAACACATACAAATCCCAATCAACAATAATGCTAATCAATTGTAAAGCAATTACTTCTAATTACTGATTTAAATTGCATCCCACTTTTTCTCCACTATCATTAGTTCATCTAAAAAAATATTTGCTATCCAACATGATATTAGGACAAACTCATCTAAACATCTTCACCTATATTTATCTACTTTTTACTAGCCATTTTGCTTACTTTTTCTCTTCCTATGTTTCTCAGTTTATTTCGAAGTTATCATCCATAAATACCTAGTAATAGGATATACACCATAAGATTTGCTTGCTTACCCAAAAAAAATGCTACTTTTAAAATTCCCTATTCTTTTACTTGCCCAAAACCTCCTCACTTATTGTGGAAAGTTTCTCATATAGTTTGTATAATGAATATACCATTCTTATTATTGTGGAAACTCATGGCTTCTGTTTATCCTCTACTAGCAATTCCTACCAATAATTGGTTGGACAGTTATCCTTTACTTTTTCACAAACACTTGTTGTGCAAAATTTTCTTCCACTTTCCTCCTTTATATGATCCATCAAAATATTTAACTCCTAGTATTCATATAGTTTTCCGAACAAACTTTCTATTTTATTTTTTTATAGTGTTTCAATCAAGTTGTGTGCTTTAAAACAAGTACAAGTAAAATTGTTCCACATCATTGTCGAAATATGCAAATTATGTGATAAGCTTGCAGTATTATTACCTGGGTATGTCTCTGCTTAGTCTTTGCTCCGGATCCCCCATGTCCCATTTTACAATTCGGGTTCATCTTCCCTAAACTTTTTTAGATTTCACACTTCTGAGACTATCCCTTCTTGCCACTATTTCTTCCTTCTCCTCATTGTAATTTCTGTTAGGTGACAGTGCATTTTCACCATTTTTCTTCTTTGCCCTTGGTCTGCCACTTTCCTATTCTACGATGTTATTTTGCCATATGCTATCTTGCCCTATTTTCTAGAGTTGTGGATGAATGAATATTGGCAATTATTTGGAGGGAATCCAAGGGACTTTTTTTTTTTTAATTTCAATGACTGCTTCCTGTTCATTTGGGCGGGATTCTATGGAACGGAGTCCTAACGCTTTGTGACGGAATCTGTTAAAGTAAACATCCTTTTTTTATTTTTTTTGAACCTTACTAATTGAAACGAGGTCGTTTTGTCTCTTACTTATTTCCTTGCGACGTGGCTCTTGCTGAGCCTCTTGTTGGAGCATGTGAGAGGATCGCTCCTAAACGGTTCCTCTGATGACCGTTTGTGCCCCATATCCCTTTTGTTGTGGTTCTGTTTGCTTTCTTCTTTTTTGATGACAACTTTGTTGCTTCATTGGCTTCTTTAGTAACTTTTTCTATCGCCTCTAGATTGAGCTTAACTATTTCATTAGTAGACTCAATTCTTTGATTCATCTTGAATAAGAATTTGTACTCTAGTTCATTGTACTTGACCAACTTCAAGTCAATGTAGTATTTTTTATTTTGTGTTATCCTATTAAATTATATAGGATGCATCATATAAGAATCATGAAAGATGTAAATGAGGCAAATATTGTTTTTCTTTTTGACATATTGTCGCGCCCCATTTTTAAATGAAAAATAAGGTGTTTATAAAAAATGAATTTTTTGATTTAATTTTGAGGAAAATGAGTTTTTAATTTAGAAAATGAATAAAGAAATTAATTTTGATTAGTTTTGTTTGAAAAATGAATTTTAGAAAAATAAATGAAGAAATGGGCCTAAATGGGACTAAAAAGTGCGACGATTTTGACCCAAAAATAATAGTTTAAAAAGGATTTTTAATGAAAAAATAGGAGTTGCCACTTGATATTGAGTTAAGGTGTACCAAGTCACATAAAATGAATTTTTAATAAAAAAAGTAGAAAAACCCTTTTTAAACGACTCCAAGTTTGCGAAAATCAGAGAAAAGTATTCGGGAGTCACGTTTGAAGAAAGGGAAGACAAGAATAAAATCCAAAACACCCTTTCAATCTAGCCTAGAGCTAGTTGCATGATTTAGTCAAAAATTTTCTTATTTTAACCTAAATATTTATCATATTTGGATGTCAATATATGGATGCAAAACCTAAACTTAAGAGGATATCGGGGGATCGGAATATCACTTCAAAACTTAATTGGTGCAAATCACATTAATTGTGATGCCAAAGTTGACTCTTTGAAGAGGTCACGAATATGCAAAAATATGTGTCTTGAAGGAAAGAAAAGAAAATAATAATTATACAAATATACATGACTTAAAGGAATGCATCATAACAGGTGCGGGGGGCTAAAATTCGTGACTTTAATTTTCCCTTTAATAGAGGGAATACGAGCGTGCTAAGGGTAGAGAATCCATACTCGTCCATATCCCATATTCGAGGGATATTTCCTATTTAATCAAGCAAATGATCTAACCTAGTTCTAATTTTCTTAAATGAAATGCACGTCTAAATGTTATGTTTCACACATAAGGGTAAAGAGTATACATATAGGGGAATATGGAATAAGGGATATACATATAAGGAGGAAATGTCATGCAAAATGATAAAAACCCTAAAAAATAAAAATATGCATGAAAATGTAGTGATTGTTACACAAAACATGATCTAGTGCGTGGGCGGTCCCTAAAGGTCTAGTATTGGACTAGCCCATGTCTATAAGTTCTCACTAGCGTTGGACTAGTGAGAAGTTAGAAAGGAGAGCCACAACTAGCATTGGACTAGTGTGGAATCGGAAAAAGGGCCACAACTAGTGTTGGACTAGTGTGGTGACGTCATACATTTATTATAATTAAATAAATCATATAAATATAATAAAAGCAAGTAAACACATAAATCACATATAGCACATAGCACATAAGCATGATATCTAGATGCAAAGACCCTAAGAAAGCGAGTAAACACGTAAACACACAAGCATGCAATCACACAATCAAATAAAAGCAAATACAGACCTAATTATTACATTTAGGGGCCCTAACTACAATCTAAGAGGGGAAGAATGAAATGAAATGAAATAATAACCTAACTATTACAATTTGGCATTTAAATGCCTCTCAAATAATTAAAAATTAAATTAAATTAAATATACAAAATTAAAACAAATGAAATGAATAAATAAATAGATGCAATAAAAAACATTCAAAAAAGCATGCAATTACACACATAAAGTCACATTGTAACACATAGGGTCAAGTAAAATCAAAATAAAGGAATAGAGTGTACCTCTCTTGAATTGGTGACCTAATGAAATAAAATTTTTCTTATTTACCCTCCAAAACAAAGAAAAAGGTCAAAACATCACTTTAATTAACAAATAATCACAAGAAATGGAAGTAAACACGAAATTGAATCAATCAAAGTATTCAAATCAAAGTAAACAACCCATATTCAACAAATTAAACAAGCAAGGACTCAATTGAAAGAATTAAAGAAGTTTGAGGGGTCAAATCATGATTATTACAACTATTAAGGGTCTAAATTAAAATAAAATAAAATTAAGGGCTTAAGATGAAGCATACCAAAACCAAATGCTAAACTTCACAAAAGGAATGAAAACCCATTTGCTATAATTAAACAACAAAATTACCCAAAATTTTACTAAAATCCAAATCAAAACTATAAATCTATCAAAAATTGTTAAAGCTCAAAATTCATCCCTAAAACTCCTAAACAATCTGTCCAAAAACCAAATTAAAGCATGCAAAAGAAAATTAAAATTTTAAAAGGAAAAAATTTGATTGATTTTTCCAATGTTTGGGCCATAGTGAAATTATTCAGGAATTGGAGTGTTAAACTGCAAAATGTCTGATTTGTTCATGCAAACTTCGAAAGGCTAAAAGCTTTCCTCTGCTGCAAATTTGCAGCTTATCAAGAGGCAGCAAAACAACTTAAACCTCTGCCGAAACTTCAAACCCAAATCTACAAGATAAGAACCTAAGATCCAAACCATAATCTTGCAATCAAGAACGAACAAGAGACACAAAATTCATGGCAAACATCTCTCCAAGTTCACAGATGGAAGCAAGCTGACAACTTTTTATTCATGAGTTCTCAACAAGAAATCCCAAAGCAAGATTTTTGAGTACAACCTATGGAACTTGCAAAAACAACAAAAACAAGTATTCACAATTAGCTTCCTTGTCATTTCTTGGTTCGAACAGAATCCACCCGACCCATCAAAATGTATCAAACCCAGCAAAACAACAAAAAACTGCATCATGAACCAGAAAAGGGCTAGATTTCTTGAACTTTTACGTGCAAACAGGTTGGAAAAGAAAGGAAAGTGAGGGAGGGTTACCTCTTAACGTTTTATGGAGTCGAAATCTTAGGAGTATTTCGCAAAGGGATGAGTGAAATCCACCAGAATATTGAAGGAAACAAGTTGCAGCGGAACCAGGGTTGATGATGCAGCGATTTATGGCCAAATTCGAAGTCTTTCCAATCGTCTTTTCAACAAAATTTATGAACAAAAGTTCTTCCTCTAGCTACATAAATGGTGTAGAAATTCAAAGTTCCTCAAGAGAAGCTATGATGAAAGAGTAAAATGCCCCGAAATATGGCTGCAGAACCAGCCTTTTCCACCGCAGCTTCAACCTCAGTCTCCAGGCAAAGAGCCACTCCGCCTCCAACTGTTTTCACTGGCGCACGGGAGTCATCAGCGGTGAGGTCAGAGACGAGGAAGGAAAAGGAACCAAGCTTGAGTTCAGCGGAAAGAAGGAGAGGAAGTTCCTGCTCGGCCTTCCTCTTAGGATGCACGGTACGGCTAACCTCTTCGGCTCCAAGTGCCACCTCGTAAAACTGTACGGCGTCGTTCGCCTTTGGTGCCTCCACGAACAGCCACGGCTTCGCACCACCGCAACAATCACCCTCACTCACATCCTCCGAGATGGCTCCGGCACCCACAGCCTTCTCTCACTCTCTGCTCAAAACCCTTTTTTCTTTCTTTTTTCTCCCCCGTTTTTCTTCTCCTTGTTCTCAGTTCACTCTCCTCCTCCGGATTCTTGCTCTCTCCCTTTCTTGCTCTCTTTTCCAGGTTCCCTTTTCTTGTTTTTCTTTTCCCTCTCCCTGCCTGAAGCTCTCTTTCTCTTCCCCAGTTTCTTCTTTTTTCTGGTTTCTTTTCCTCCTTTCTTACCCGAAGTCCCCTCTTTTTCTTGTCCCGTAGCTCCTCTCTTGCTCTCTGCCTTGCTGTTTCTCCCTTGTTTCTTCCTTTTCCCAGTTTTTTCTTCGAGTCTCCCTCTACCTCCAAGCTCCTCTCTCGGTTCCTCTTTCTTTCTCTATGCTGCCAGGTAGCCCTGCAGATATCTTTTTTTTTTTTTTTTTTTTTTTTTTTTTTTTTCATTAACACTTGCCACCTACCCCCTTACATGTGTTGTGTTAAAATTCAAAACACTTGTCTAATACTCCTTTAGCATACTTGTCCAACATGCATGCCCTCCACCTATCCACATATTTCTTTTTTTTTTTTAATTTTTTTGTTCTTCCAAAAATCAATTTAGGTAAACAAAAAAAAGTTAATTCCTAATTGAAATTGCATTGCAAAATTTTCATTTATTTTAAAGAAATTGAATCTAAAAAACAAATTTTTTGAATTTTTGTGAGAATTTTTCTTTTCAGAAATTTAATGCAAAAATATCTTAAAAATAAAAATGAAGAACCTAATTTATAAAAATAAGCAAAAATAAACACTAATTATCATTTTGCAAACTTAATCAATCTAAAATTAAAAATTAAAAATTAAAAATTAAAAATTAAATAAAGCTAAAATTAAATAAAATCAAAATTTTGGTGTCTACACGTACCTTATCCATCGATCGCTTGTATTTTGTGACTGGACATCCTACATAGATCTTTACTGTGTCTTCAAATAGGGTAACTGTTGCATTACAACGATCATGTTTGACATTTATGCTCAATCTATACCTATAATATATGCAATAAAAAATTAGTAATATTTATTTAAATCATATAATACTGTTTTAATAATAATTACCTGAATATTTCTTCAATGCCATGAGTTCTACAATTTCTATATTCTAGTCTTATAGGTGTGTTAAGAATTGTCCTGTAACACTTGAGCATGCGTTGTACCAAGGATCAAAAATGTTTTCCACATTATCAATTGCTGCTCTAAACCAATATAGTTTGTTCTGCAAGATTATATTTTTGTTTACTGGGTGAATATAATAGATGTAATGAAATGAATAATTTTTTACCTCAATTAAGGATGATGGACCTTCAATTATGTTGCAAAGCTTGATTTCTATTGCTTGACTGATTTTTTTTCTTTATTGAAAGCTCCTCAATTTTTGTTGCTTTATTAGAGTTTTTCAACCTAGGTGATGTATGTATATGTTAGTTGATAATTATGAGCTTAAATTGAATTAGACAATGAATTGTTAGATTGTTTTGGAGAAAATATAATATTTACCATTTTTTTCAGTTTTTCTGCATCTAAGCATTTGGGTTGTATAAGTAGCGTGGATAATGTAGTTATTTTAAATTGTATTTCTCACGTGAAAAAAGATAAAAAGATAATAATATCATGCAAAAAATGAAAGTATTTTTGTTGGTTAAGCAAAAAATTTCATGAAAGTACCTGGGTACAAATTAGTTGTTACCACTACAACAAAAATGGTCTTTTCTGACATGTTTATAAGGACACTTGCTAGTTTATGTCATTATAGCACTTCTATCATGACACTTATTATCAACTCAAAAATATATACTCTAATTTTTATTTTATTTTATCTGATATAAAAATAATAATGTACCTTTAGACTCCCTATCATGACACTTGAGAAAATGTGAGATACACAAAAAAAAATTAAAACACAAAATGACGTGGTTTGATTTGGATGGAAGATTCCTTCGCCAAAACACTTAGTGAAATCTCAAATCTACATTTTGCCTGCCAGTGAAATTCTCTGTTTTGAAACTCGGACCGGACCGGCCGGTTGAACCGATTGAACCGATTGAACCGGGAACCGGCCAAGTGTCCGGTCCAAGTCATGGTAAAAAACCGGAAATTTAAAGCCCGGTTAAAGCTGGTCAAAAACCGGATTTGATCGGATTTGACCGGGAAAAAACCTGTTTTTCCGGTTCAATGGGCATTTTTTTTTTTAAAACTCAATCTTTTCAATATTATGTTTTGGCCCCCTAAATTGTTAAAATTTATTAATATACCTCAAATATTTCATACTTCATAAATATTGTCCTAAAATTTGATGTTATTTTTCAATTAAATTCATAATTTTAATTCTAAACTTGTTAATATTTATTAAATAACATAAATTGCTACTTGATTGCTCTAATTTCTTTGTATTTTCTTGTTAAATATATTTGAAACATCAATTCTATATGAATATACCTTTATTAATATTAACATATTATTAGATATTTTATATATAATATTTTAATTTTTAAATAATTTTTATTTATGACGTCATCCGGTTCGACCCCTATCGATCCCCGGTCGAATCCATTGACCCCTGACCCCTGACCTCGGCCGAGTCGATACCCGGTCCGGTTCTGAAAACATAGGTAAAATTTTGCTTCTTCTTATCTGTCTCACAAACTCTCTCTCTTGGCAAACTATGTCTTAGATATCGATGTCGTCGGCAATCCTCGCAATCCTCTCAACACTTGCTATTCCCGGCAAAGCAGCAAAAAATTTTGAGGACATTTGCAAAATCCAATAAAGCTATGCGGAACGACACCGTCTACCAGGTCAAACACTACGCCTATCCCTCCCAATTTTGTTTCTTCTTCCTCCTCGTGCTCCTTCACAAACCCTACTTCGCAAACCCCAAACAAACAATCCCCACTGTTTCTCGCACACCAAGCTAGAACATAACCAATTTTTTTTTTGGTTTCTTTTCCTGCAAATGTTGTATTGATTTGATTTTGATCGAATGAAATCAATGATGTTAGTCAAACATGACCCATCTTCTTCTTCTGCCTCCTCCACCACCCCAACCACCTGTGGAAACTGCGGCGTCGAGGAGGGCCGCCTCCTCCACCACATCCGCCACTGCGGGATCTTCCACCGTCTGTGCACTATCTGCGTCCTCCGTCTCCACCCTCAATCCTTCTACCCTACTTGCTTCGCCATCTATCATCCTTCCCCGCCTCCATCCGACCCAAACGACGTCGTCACCTACTTTAAATGTTACTCCTTTTCTCACATTCATTGCGTGGGGCCCAATTACGCGAACCCTTACATTTGTACTAATTGTGTGAACCCTAATTCCCCGATCTTTACGCTGAAGAAAGCAAAAGATTTGGGAATTGAGAGCTCGGAGGCTGCCAATAGGAATAATGGGGAGTATACGATTTTTGATAAGAAGGCTGCTAAGGTTTTGTTGGCTGTGGCGAGGATTGCCGCCGTAGAGAAATTCGGTAAGAAATGTTATTTCTTAGCAAAAGAATTAGGCAATTCGGGTAAGAAATCCGGCCACAAGCTCACAGATATCGATGTTGTCGATGAACAGGTTATACTCTACAATTTTTCTATATGTAAATTTTGGTTGGTGGTTTCTTGCAAAAAGAGTAACCTTTTTGGGCCTTTTCCTTACCGAATAACGCAGAGCTAAGGGAAGCCCTGGCCACTATTGAGCAAAAACATGAGAAAGAAATTGATGAATTAATCAAAAGTTACAAGAGCTCGTAGTGTTTTTTAATATTTTTTGTGAATGTATTGATTTAGACTGTCATTGTAGAAATGTTGAGTACTAATTTTAGATTATGCTGGATAATTAACAGGTGTGGATTTGGGCTTTTGATGTATGGGTTTGGGTCAGAAAGAACATTGCTTGAGGATTTTGCTTCGACTGCATTGACTGAGTATTCTATTGTTGTAATCAATGGTTATCTTCAGTCCATAAATCTCAAGCAGGTACATCAACTTCACCACCCCTATATGCTTTGTATTCTTTTTCAGTGCAGGATTTTTGTTGAAGTTTCAGCTAATTTTCAGAGTTTTAAATTGATCATTGCTGATAAAGTGGGAGAATGATTAGGCTTTATAAGTCATAGCTTGCTTTATTCGCTACCTGAATGTAGACTTGTATAATTTACTTTAGTGCTTGGTAATCACTGGGAACTGAATCAGTTTGTTGAGTGTTATAAGAAGTACTAGTAGGCTTTGGCAGCAATACCATCATTTTCATATTGATTAAATAAGAGTTGGAAGTTAGATGTTTTTCATGAATGCTGACTAATGAATGACTAGAAACCTATAGAAGCCATACAGTATGAAAGAGATTGATAATTCATTTCACATCAATTTTTGTCCCCGGGCTTCATGTTGGCCTCCAACCCAAGCACTTAGTTTAGATGCTATGGATTTCTTCTTTTTGAATGCCTTTTGTTCTTCTTTTGCCTTGCCTGCTTGCACCTTTGTCCCTCTCTCTCTCTCTCTCATGTGCACAGTCTTATCCAGTTGTGTGCTGGCTATAGATGAGCCCTCTACTTTGGAGAATTTAAACTTTTGGCATTTTCTCTAGTTTTCTTCCTCAACCATATTATCACATCACCAAGTAACTTTCTGATCTTAGCATGTGATCACAATTTCATTTAGCTATGGCTTGTTTTTCAATTTGCTTGACCAAGCTCAGGTAGGACATTAGGAACTGTGATGAGTCAATTTCAGGCTAATTGTAAAGCTAATTTTCAAGTTTGTGCACATGAAAATCTTTTAGTACTTGTTTGGGATTTTAGTACTTTCTATGTTAGTAGTTGTTACCGACTTTTAGTTCAACAAATTATATTTGAGTATTGACTTTTACTTCTAAATTACTATATGCATTCTGCTCTTTAGGATAATTTTACAAGTCCTTTGGATTTTTGATTGACGGAATGTATAGCAGGGAGCACTACCTGCAGGTTGCTTCTATATCAAAAAAAAAAAAAAGAAAAAAACTCCTGGCAATTAAAAGTGTCAGCATAGCTCAACTTCTAAACCAATATCCTAATGTGGTACTACAACTATCTTGACATTTTCGATTATCAAAAAAAGGGATTTTGGTTGGCAAATGGGACGCTATAACAGCATAATATTCCTGACACATTTGAATGCTATAAGCCTATCCCCACATTAGAAGGGACAACACTCGTCCGAGGTGTGAGGAAATGTAAAGTGTCAGTTTAGATTATCTATACTGATATCTTTAAATGCCGTTAAAGGTCATTTTTGTTGTAGTGTACCCTTGTAATTGCTATGACTGATTTGTCATTAGCAGTTAGTTATATAGTTCATGTATGTCTTGGCAAAATGTGATTACAATGGTAAACCTAAAAAGAAGAAATTTTAAGTATGAGTACATTGTATACAACAATATTCAATTTGATTTCGTTAATCATCTTGTCATTCATTAGATAGATTTCTCTTTTATGAGAAAAATCTCCAATTTGTTGTTTTCTTATCAGGCAATAGTCACTGACCTTGGTGACAAATCCCAATACATTTGCATTTGATAATTCTCGTTGTTATTATAAGTACAGTATGCATTTGGAATATAATGAAAAATAAATCTAGCATTTATTTAAAATAATTGTGTTTTAAACAAAAATAAGATTGAGTTACCAAGAATTGTTCTGCTTTTATAATATTTAATGTTGATTTCTCTAATATTTGTGAAATTGGATGGGGTAGTGTTTGGGACTATATTATCTTCGCTGTTGTGTAGTGCTCCAAATATATTTAAAAAATTGGATGAACTGTTCCATATTTGGTATTTGCTTGACGAACGATGGATTTGAGATGAGATATATCTTGTTGTAGGGAAACATTTCTTGGAACATTTTGAATATGACCACTCTAAACTCTATGCCCTATATAAGATAAAATAATTGTTATATTACAATGCATTGTTCATGGTTTCATAGGATAGGATATTATCTAATGAAGAAGTTGAATAATAGATACCTTTTACAATCCATTGTTTATAGTTTCATAGGAAGGGATATTATCTGATGGGGAAATTGGAAAGTGGGAATGGGAGAATCTAAGGTTTAGTTAACCTTTCTTCATTATGAGGTCTATTAAATGACTGGCAAAAATTGAAACACGCAATGTAGAAAGATCAAATAATGCCCTTAACAAAGGAGATTTTACATAATGTTACACCTTAATACCAACCCTGTGTTTTTAATTCAAATTAGCTACCGGATAGCAATTATGAAGACAAAAAAGATACTACATACATGGATAATGAACACAAATGGTTTAAGGAAAACATGACAGAAAATATTAAATAGATTAATTTCAGAAAGTGGCAAGTAGCAATTGGGCCTTTTACGTATTTTTCATATTGGAAGTATCTTAGTATTTATGTTCCAGGCAAGACCTTGCTAACACAAAATACTATTGATAGACATAAAATACTATTACCTCTTGATCCATGCATATCATTCTACTTATTGAGTCTTTCCTCTCATTTAAAGATCCTCTGCTATTTCAAGCCACAAAACTGTCAAGGGTCGCAAATGTGGGTTTGTTGGTAATCTCCAAAGAGTTAATCATTGTTATTGTCTCCATTTGAATAATCTTGGCAGATGTAAAAATGCATGAGGAGTTAGTGTAAGTATCCTGAGAATATAAATACAAAATAAGTGTCATATTGGCAATGAAATAGAAGTTAGAAAATCACAAGTGTTTTAGAAAATTCCTAAATAATTGATAAAGGTACTTTATAATCAATGTAGAGCCAATCTCAAGTTTATAATAGTAGAGTTTCTTAGATAAAGGTACTTAATTTTTTTTTGCAATCACAACATCATCTTATCTAGTTTTTATTTCCTTATGTAATATTGTATGCAATTATTAATCAAATATAACTATAAGTGTTTAATATAATTTTTTAAGAAAATAAAATTTTGATTATTAGAATTGTTGATTGTTAATATATGAAGTAGAAAGTGGTTTTAGGGTGGTAGGCAAATGACCACTGTGCAATGTTCTTAGGAGAATTCATGGGTTGCTTTTTGACTCCTTTTCATCAATAGGGCATGTTTGTAGCGAAGCTAATAGTACAACAGATAAGCTGGCGGGACTGCGGCTGCCGCAAGACACTTTCTTCCCCTCCTATCAACACCTTCCCGCCACTATTAGAACATCTCTACTTGTAGATAGCAGGAGGTTCCCCCATGTTCGCCTATGCATGGCTCTATAATTCTTGCATTTGTATTCGCTTTTTCAGTTATAAAATAAATAAGGGGCTGGCACCCCCTCCTCGTATACGGGGCTTTGCGAAAAAAAAAGTGGTTTTAGATATTTATGTTATATCTAAATTTTACATGGGTGTTTTTGTAAATTAATGCAGATTAGGCGTAACATCATTTTTCACAGTCTAGGCAAAATAGAAGAGTAAGCGGCTTACACAAAAAAGGAGAATAAGCTCCAGTTCATCTTCCTTTTCCAATTGATATTAATTGATTCTAATAGACATCTTGTGAGGACCCAAAAAATTTTATTATTTTTATCTTATTTACTGGCGTATTTAAATATTTATTCACTCATTTTCTCCGAATTATTCATTTCAACCATTTTAAATCCATTTATATGGATTTATGCCTCTTTTATGTTTTTAAGACGTTTCGTTAGAAAATTTATTTTTCGGAAGCTCGTTTAGTAAGGAATAACGAGTTCACGTTTTTCGAGGCAATATTCGATCCGAGAGTGCAATGATCTTGAAGATTTGAGGACTCATGTTTCATTTTTAAAATAGTTATTTTTAAGATTAATTACCCTAGTATTAGTTAGTTATATTATCGTTACATGAATTCCTTTTAATTTTCGCCTTATCACGCGCGAATCGGAAGTTCGCGTAAATTGAGTCGGAACGGGTAAATGGAGATTTAAGAAATTTATACTAGGCTACTAAGAGTGAATAATTACAGTGTTAAAGGAATTACAATTGAAGTTTAGTGCACAAGTGAAACAAACCCGAGAGAAAACGGATATGAAACGCCCGCGCGAGCACTATTCCTAGTTGACTTTTGTAGGAATTTTGGCCACCAATCACTTAAGCTTCTCAAGGAAGCTTCACAAAACACCAAAACCCTTCTCTTTTCTTCCTTAGTGCCTGCCTAGCTTCACCAAGAAAGAAGGAAGAAAACTTTCCACCATTCTTGTACAAATCTTCCTCCATTTCATCTCAAACTTTACATCCAACTCACAAACCACTTGGGAATTCACTTAAGTTAGAAGAAAGACTTCATCTTGGTAGTTTTCTTGGAGCTTTTGGTGCCAAAAAATTTCTGGTTTCTCTCAAAGTTAGGAGGTAACCATCCAACACCATCAAATCTTTCATTCTTGGCTTTAATGGGTTTTATCCTTGGTTTTGAATCTTGTAGCTTCATTATTGTTGTTATTACTTGGATTGGATTAGTTGAAGTGGGCTCTATGAATTCCCACCTTGGTTATATGGGCTGATATGATGATATAATACTTGGTTTGAGTTGTTTAAGTGTTGTTCAAGATGATTATGGATAGAAAATCGAAGGAAGATTTCATTTGGGTGATGGCCGAATCTGTCCTTACTTTGCCGTGCATTTATTTTGAATTTTTAATGCTCAAATGACTGTGAAACTGATCTATATATATTGTGTATGGTGTGTAGAAAGTTTCTACCAAAAATCATTTGAATTGGTTGAGTAAAACTAAAAATTTCGAAAAATGAAGAAACCTGAAAAATGTGTTCGGACAGCTTGAACAGTACCCCTTTGATCGAACATATCTTTTTGTACAGATGTCAAAATCGAGTGCCATTTGTGGAATTTGAAACTAGACATTGTAGCTTTTCAACGGTATAAAATGCATCATCTAGTTCGAACTGAGTGATCCGTAGTGATTCGCCAAAGTTTCCTGTTCTGTTCTGCTGTTCTGTTCGAATGGCAGTGAGAAGCTACGACTTGTCGCCTGAATTCCATTCCTAAGTCACTTGGACACTTTACGAGTTTCCATGGAGTTTGTCTTCTAGGAGCTAACTCTCTTTGGTCTCAATTCATGGAACCATGTCAACTCAAACATGTCCACACCATTGGAGGATTGATTCGAGCTCATCTTATAGGGGGAATTCCAGATTTCATCTCTTGTTCTTCGCCGATGGGTCATTCATCATTTTTGGCTTATTTTGAGCATGTTACTCGTCCTAAATCTTGTCGTTCCTATGTAGATTTTGATGAGAAGCGTAGAGAACCCGCACTAGATTCTCAAGTTAAATCAAGTGGTGGAAGGCACGTTGAAGTGTCAAAGGGAGTTTTCACATTTAAATCTTGTTCTACACCTTCTTACCATTTAGCTAATGATGTCCCATTGCTTCTTTATCCAACTTCTGGTTCGACACAAGCTGAAACTTATTTCATTTTTGTAGGTAGTAAAGCTGTCCGAAAATTTTTAGCCTTGACCAAGGAATTGCAACCTGATTTCATGCTTGTTCCAGCTGCATGTTGCAAAGAAGGGCCGAATTATACCACCATGTACAACCCGATTCAGGATTTCTCTAGCTTCAATGAGCATCATTATAAAGATCCTTATCTTGTGCACGTGACTGGTAAGCCATTGCATAGTTTTATATCTATGACTACTCACTATGTGATTTATTGTGTAGGTAACATCATGACAGTCCATGCTCGAAGGCTAATTAGAGAGTTTTGGGTTGTAACTTGGAATTCTCGCAAGCCTTATACATGTTCTTTCCTACCTTGGCGAATGTCCTTGTTTGAGAGCCCCTTGAGGCTGGCCAAACGGCATTTAATTTGGCTTGTGACCCTTTATTTCTTTCCAACGTGGTTGTCCTCTAAGCGTACTGTCAATTTGAGGCCAAATCGCTTTCAAGAGGAGGGGAATGATGCAAATATTAAGATCATCCTCCAAGCTATTGAGTCAAATGAAGAGTGGCTGCAATCTGTTTCCCGTTTCGAGTGCTCCAACGAGTCAATGACAATACCTACAAATTGGAGCTACCTGGGAAGTACAATGTTAGCGCGACCTTCAATGTCACGGACTTGAACCCGTTCCTTGAGGACGATGATTCAGATTTGAGGACAAATCCTTCTCAAGTGGAGGGGACTGATGTGTGCACGGACCATAGCCCAAGTAATGACCCAGTTCAAGTTCCACTGGACCCAGTCACACGAGCACGGGCCAAACACTTCAAGGAGTCACTCCAAACCCTTGTGCGAAATGTCCAAGACCAACAAGGAGTCCATAGAGACATTGAAGGCTTGGAAGGGGATGATCAAGTTGTCTATACGATGATCCAAACTCATGAAGAATCAAGTGGGCCTCCAAGTGGGATGGCCGACTAGGCCTTGGGCCTTAGTGCTAGGTTTCAATTGCTTTGAGTTAGATTAGATTGTTTTATTGAGTCATGGGTCGGCCGACCTTGTCCAAGGAGTGGCCGAACATCCTTTCCTATTTTCTTTGGTTTCATTAGTCCCTTAGCCTATATAAAGGCTTACTTTGTACGGTTAAAGGGAACACAATTTGATAATAAAATTCTGATTTGTTTCTCTTCAAATTATTGAGAGCATTCGAACCTTAACTTGCTTGGCAAGGGTTCTTGAGTAATCTTGCGTATTGTTTTTTATTGTTCTACCGACCTATCCACTGGAGTATTCACCTCAATTGGAGTCGTCGTTCTACCACCTTCAATCAATTCGTGTCATCCGTTTTGGTTTTAGGTTCCATAATCCAAGCGTTGGACAACCTTACTAGATCCTTGGGCAAGCATGCTAAGTGTCTCGAAACGAGTTGATCGAGAACCGTATCAGAAGCGACAAGCGTCATTAGACTAATGCCACACCTAAAACACGCGGTCATGGCATGTGAATACGGGAATCGCAATTCTCTCCATTTTTCACATGTACATGTACGATTTTCAATGTCAACAGTATGATTTTGCTGATAAACAGTCATGATGCAGTAAATATGCCTCCCGTGATTGAACACTTGAATTACATGTGCCCTTTCCTTTTTTTCATTTTTGACATATTTATCCCACATTTCCATGGGAGTGAGTACACCTGATCCCATGCAATCTTATGATTTTTTCACAAACAAATCAACCATTTGGCTGAATGTGAACCATATACTTGCAGTGATTGATAGCAACCGAGCATCCCTCAGTAAATTGTTGAGCATTCAGCCATATTTGTGGATATGTACCCCCAACGATACCCCTCGTCTTTACACCAAGTCCATTGCTCCGGTCGAACTGATCCACCCGTTAGCTATGCATATGCCTTCGTATTTAAGGAGAAAATCACGTTCATGAATTTCTCATACTTGCGCGGCTGATTTGCCACACCAGATGCGAACATCAAGCTCTTAAGTCTACGAGGCGTGGCAAAACATTGTTAGAATGGGATCGACACCAAAAATAACATAGGAACATGAAAAATGTCATATGTGTAAGGGTCCAGAGACAATTTACTTTTCATTCTTGAATTTTTGTGCGAAATTGCTCCGAACGTGAATCAAACAGAATCGGTGCACCCCTAGTGGCTCCTGCCACTCTTTGAGTGTACATATAGTGTTAATGATGCCGTGGTGATAGTCAGAAATAATACATATATTCTACACATCACCACACATGTGAACATGTGAATGCGTAACAGTCTCATGAACCAAGGCCAACTCCGATTATTCTCCTCATCAACTAGAGCGAATACCAAAGGAAACATTGAGTTGTTAGCATCAAAACCTATGGCAACAAGTAGTTTTTCCCGATAAGGTCCCTTAAAAAAGGTACCATCCATGCATATGACCAGTTTGAGATAACAAAAGGCTTGGATGGCAGGATCAAATACCCAAAATATGTAATCAAAAATTGTTGTGAAAGGGATACTTAATGGATGATGGTCCCAAACAACTATCGTAACCGGATTGGACCGTTGTAACTCTTGAACATAAGCCGACAACTGCGATATAGAAATTGACCAATCCCCATATAATATTTCATTGGCCTTGTGTTTGGCGTACCAAGTTTTCTTATATGACACATCGCAATGAAATTCTTGTTTCACCAATGCCTGAATTTTTTATTTTGTACACTGGACCATTCATAATATGGGGAATAATGTGCTCGACAATTATGTCACTACTCAACTCATAGCGGTTGTTAATATAACAAACATGGACACAGGTATGCTTGTCAGCAAGTGTGACAATCATCCACATGTTGTGGGAGCTGCGCAAGGTTGCATGAAGTTCCTAATTACATGGAGATACAGAGTTATGAACCCGACAACGAACATACCAAGTCGTTGGTATGCTCTCATGGATTTTGAAATCTCTATTCTCCTTTATGGACCACAATTTCACAGCTCGTTTGATATGCACCTTTGTTTCAAACAGCTGGCCCAGTTCTAAATCTTTGGTGTGTTCGTTCCACAACTTTAACTTCTCCACTCCCCCAAAATCAAGGGGTCAAAGTTTAATGCAGTGTCAACACCAACTTCATAACGCAGTTGTGGTCCCTCACTATTTATCTAAGGAGCACTACAACCCATGTCATCATGGGTGGTAGTCGGGAGTTTTGGATACCCTTCCTGTTTGTCGGTATCATGTTGGTGGTTCTCATCATCGAAACCATCAAGATCCGACTCTGGTTCGAAATCCATGTAAACATCTACAAACTAAACCTCAGTAGATGGCAGTGCATCAAACATCGGTGTTGATTCAATATCTGCACCTTGAGTTTCAAATGTCGATTTGTGTATTATCAGTTGACCACTTGTACTTAAAGGGTTATTATCCGTCCGCCAACCATTACCCCTTCTTCGCCCTCTATGCCTTGGTTGGACATCTCCTACATCTAATTGGGTCATTGACTCTCAAAAAGGTCGACTAACTGGAACAAAGTTACATGTTTCGAACTACTATCGCTTTGCTCAGGATTAGCACTTACAATTTTTAAGGTTTGGGTATCATTCTCTTCCAAACCAAAGAGCTCCTTGACCTCCACATACATTTCGGTGCATGTCTACTACCAGATTATAAGTAGTACATTCCAGTGTTTATCTCAACTCATATCTTTTAATGATTACAAAACAATTGGATGTTTCTAATACCTTTTATAGAGATCCTTTTTCAGAAATGAACCAAACAGGTCTTTGGATTTAAAGCAGAAAAAGAAGATAAAAAAGAATGAAGTCTGCTGAGGATGATGTCGGACGCACAAATGGAGAGCATCGGACGTCCGACATTCTTTGAGTATCTTCGGACGAGTAAAGAACTCAGACTCGGACGTCCGAAGAAGACAACCCAGGAGTTACTTGATTACTGATCAGGATCGGACGCTCAACACCTGTGTATCGGACGTCCGACAGCACCAACGGCTAGTTGACTCTTCAGTTGCCTTCTACCCGTTGACAGCATTAATTGAACAACCTTCTGGTCTCCTATAAGTAGAACAAAGTCAACCACCTAAAGGTAACTTTGCACATCAAGCCTACATCAGATTGTGAGTGATTCAAGTGCTAGAATACTCAAAAGGAACATTTGTACTCTTTGCTTGTGTAATCTTCGTGTAGTTTTTCAAGTGTGACACAGCTTCTTCAATAGTGTAGCATAGTGAGGGTTGTGAGTGTTTGTAAAACTTCCTTGCTTGACCAAGTGTGGTTTGGGGCAAGAAGGAAGTGATCCCTTCCTTGTACACAAAAGATTGGTTGCAAGTTGTTCAACTTGAAGTAATTTGGTATATAAAAGTGGTGTTCAAACCTCAGTTGTGTTTGAAGCCTGGTTTGTTTCTTTACTTTCATTTACTGCTTTTCTACATTAACTGTTCTTCTCTTCATCTCACGAATACTTGTGCTCTTGTGTTATCTCGTTCATTGGGAGGTATTTGAGAAAAGAAAGGTAGTCTGTGAAAAAGTGGACTATATCTTAGCAGGTTTTTTGAAAGCCTAATTCACCCCCCCTCTTAGGTTGTCTTCGATCCTTACATCCAGTAACTCCATTGTCATCCACCAAAGACATCGCAGCAAACACGCTATTTTGGAGGCAATTTCGAAATATCAAGCTAATCTTATGGCTATTCCAATCTAAGCCCATAATATTGTATATTTTGTCTACCAATTTATCATAACCTACCTTCTCTGTAAGGAACAACATTTTTTTTCGGTAAAGGGGGGTCATATGAAATTGACCCTCCGACATATATAATTTTTCCTCCCCAATATAGTTGAATCACCAAGCAATTATCACTTGACATGTTACACCTATTAGAGGTGAGTGTTGATAACATTTTAAAATCGTATTAATATGTTTGTTTGAAAAATTAATTGAATCAAATATATTTAATTTATAACAAATAAATAAACAATTGTGATTTCTAAAGTTAAAACAAATAATAACAAATAATGATTTATAATTAAATCATTAAATCATTTATAACAAATAATTGAATAATTAAATAAATAACAGATTAAACCTAATTAATCACCTTAATTACTATATTTATTTACATTTATTTTTTCTTATGCTAACTCTATCAATATCCTACATTTCACATTCTATCAATTAAATAACCATTCTAATACCATATCTTTTTAAATATTAATAATACCTATTTTGACATTAGCTATACTAATTATATTAATTTTATGTATTTAATTTATTAAATGCATCAATTATTTGAAATACTTAAGGCTCCATTTGGATTTGAGAGTTTTTCAAAAATTTGTTTTTCATCTACAATGCTACAGTAAAAATTTTACAAAAATAACTTCAAAAACACCATATCCAAACAAATATTTTAAAATCAACTCCAAATATACAAAAAAAATATTAATATATATTTATATATAAATATTATATACAAAAAAATATATTTTGTTCAATAAATATATAAATATTAATACAAAAATTAATATACAAAAATATTTATATATATAAATATTATATACAAAAAATATATTTTGTTTAATAAATATATATTTATATATAAATATTAATAAAAATAAAAATATATATAATTAAATATATTTACATATATTTATAAATATATTTTTATTTATTTATTTAAATATATAAATATATTTAATTATATATATTAATATAAATATTATATTTATATAAATTTATAAATATTTTTATAATATGTAAATTAATATATATATATATATTAATATGTATATTTTGATATTTATATTTCAATTATGAATATAAGATATATATAAATTTTAGTAATATTAATATATTTCAATTATGTATATTAATATGTATAATATATATATTATATCAATTGAAATAAATATTATATTTTTATATATAAATGTAAATATGTTGTTTAATATATATTTATATATATATTTAAATATAAATATATATATATAAATATATTTATATATATATTTAAATATAAATATATTTATTTATATATTTGTTTAAATATGTAAATATATATATTTCAACTTTGTTTTTTAATATGTATATTAATATATATTAATATGTATATTTCAATTTGTATATTTTATTATATATATAAATTATATTAATATTAATATGTAATTTAAATTATGCATATTAATATGTATGTTATATATATTATATCAATTGAAATAAATATATGTATTTATATATAAATATTAATATTTGTTTAAAATATATTTATATAAATATATAAATATATACATATCATTTTTGTTTTATAATATGTATATTAATATATATATTTGTATTTGTATATTAAATATATAATAATATACATATTAAAAAACAAAATTGAAATAAAAATATTATATATATAAATAAACATTAATATATAGAAACAGAGCCAGTATAAATTTAAAAAGAATCTCAACAAAATTCTAAATTATAAAAATATTCAAAAATATATTTTAAAAATACCTCCAAAAACAATCCAAAAACATCTACAGTAAAAGTTTTTCATATACAAAGCTGCAGTAAAGTTTTTAAAAAACACCTCCAGAAACAGCTAATCTAAGCGGAGCCTAAATTACCTCGACTAAATAGCTATCATAACCGGAAGTCAATACATATCTCAGCAAATACATCTAAATTCATTTAATCGAGCTCTTAAAATTAATTCATTAAACTAATTAAAACAACTAATTAAACCACTAAACTAATTAAACTAATCATATACCAAATAACATAAACTAATTATCAACTAACTTACGTAATAAAGTAAATTACATTAAACTAATAACACTAATTTCAACATTTAGCTAAACTAAATAACAATTATTTTATGTATTCAAGTTATTAAAGATGCCAATTATTTCAATTACTTAAATTGACCTAATTAATTGAACAACTATCATAATCAGAAGTCAATACTACATTAATTACATCTACATTCATTTAATCAGTTTCTTCAAATTAATTCATTAAACAAATTTAAACAACTAATTAAACTATTTAAACTATTTAAACCACTAAACTAATTAACCTAAGCATGTACCATGTTATTAAACTAATATTAACTAACTTAAGAAATAAAGTAAATTACATTATTTGTCTACAACTACTTTTACAATAAATTAAATATTAATTTAATAACATAATATAACAATAACATAAATATTTACCACTAACTAACTAAGATAATATAAAAAAATATAACAACTTTCATATAATACAAATCACTAACCTCTTCAAAGCTGTTCGTATTTAAAAAATTGATTGCCTTATGAGCACAGTGAGTAATTAGCACGGTGATCTTAACAAAAGCACCACAAATAATCAGCATGGTGGTCTTAGCAAAAACGTGACACCAAGAGGCACTCGCCAATTCTGCTGACGAGCAAGGCAATAATCGGAGGCACTCGCAGTCAATAATCGGAGAGGTTTGGCCAATTCTGGCAAGCAGCGATTCTCAGAGAACTCGCTTAACAGAAAGAGCTGGCGAGATCGATTGAGATGGGAGAAAGTGAGAATTATTCTCAGAATGCAGCAAACGAGATGGTGCAGAGTGATGTTTGCTCACCGCTTGTTTATATAGAGGCTTGGTGAAAATCTAGCCATTCAAATGAACGGCTAGATTACAAAGCCAAATTTTTTTTAAAAAAAATTTACCATCCCCACAGGGCTATGTCAGCCCGGCAGGGGACAACCACCTGCAGAAAAAAGGTCACTCACGAGATTCTAGAAAAAAGATTCTAGTCAAAGCTGAAATCTGTGCTGACATATCTTACTGAGGCAACTTTTTTTTTTTTGGATTTTTTGCAGGTCCTGCTGGGCTGTCAGACTGACACACTGGTTGCCAGGCTGTGTCAGCCCGACATCAATAGTTTCATATGCTCCCCTTGTCAGAGCAACATTCTTCTGAGTTTTTTTTTCACCAATATTCTGAGTAATTAGCCCAAGATTATTTGTCATTTCTTGATCCTATTGCAAAGGGTAGCGGGTAGCATGAGAAAGGAAGAAATAGGAAGAAAATGAGAAAATACTCCATGCAATAAATAATCAAAACTCTCAAAACTTTGGTTAAACAATCAATATCCATCAAAACAACACCATGGCATTGTGAAATTCTATTGTTTTATTTTTAATTGATACTAGGGGAATTACCCTTTTCATAATTTTTCAATGTTTGGTTTATTAGTGAAAACATTTTTTGACTTCTTTTTTAGTGTTTGTTGATAAGTTGCATATGTTGCAATAGCACATGGTATTATAGTAGGTAGACAAGGGGAGGACAGCGTTGCACGTGGGATTGAATTTTGGGATTTTGGGGGAATTGTTTGTTTAATTATATAGGGTGAAGAAGTTAGACAGTAACACTTAACACCTTCATATACCTTCTCTCTTCTCTCCCTAGGATTCGATACTAGGGTTTGTGATCGGTTATGGTAGCTTCAAAGCCCCAGAAACTTTTGATAGTGGTGGTCAGCCACCGCTTTCAAGGAGTTTCGTGGCAATGGTGTCTGGGACGACTTCTCTAATGGAGTCATTTGATCCTAGTGTTATTTCTACGTATTGAGGTGAACCTTCTCTTCGTTTGCCTCGCCAAGCGATGATGCAGTTGGAAGAACCTTTTCACAATGCTTTGGTTGGTAGGTTTGCATTTAGTAGACCTCTCATGGATGTTATAAGAAAATTTATTAATTCGCTTGGCCTCAAAGGTGAGTGTTTAGTAGGATCATTGGATGCTAATCATGAATTGATCCGTCCAGCGTTAGAAGAGGACTATATGAGGTTATTCTTGAGAAGAACGTGGTTTATCCAAAACTCGCCAATGATGTGATGATTCCACCTCCTCCTAGGGCATAGCCAAGGGTTTGACGGATCGTCTGCCTAACTCTTGCCAGGACTAACTACAATAAATTTTTAAAATAACCTTTCAAGCCTCCAAATTTAACATCAGAGTTATACAATTCAACCAAAATTCAAGCTTAGTTACAAACCAAAAATGAAGCATAAGATACACCACCAAATATCAAAATACAATATGTCTGCCAAAGTACATGTGCAAGAGGATCATTACACTCTAGTTCAAACTTATCCGCTCTGGTCCTCAATTCCTGTAAGGAAAACAAACTAATGGGATGAGTTTACACCCAGTGAGGTTCCGAAGAAGTAAACTATTAGTGAGGTTCCCAAGAAGTAATCACGAAAATATTGCATTTAACAATTTCAAACACTTTGCACAATAATAAACAGTCGCAAGACGTTCAAGAAGTAAACACTCAATTATTTAAAGGATACAAGCTCATTTAGAGCCATTTATTCATTTAGTCTCTGCCCATCTCTTCCTTATAACTTCCGGCATTTGAAAACAAAAACCCCTACATTGATCATTTCATTCCAGTCACTTCATTCATTTATTTCATTCATTACATTTCATTCACGGGCCAGTACTCTACCTGACTTCGTGGTAATACTCAAGTATACCGAAACAGTGGCCTAGGCTTACCAACCTACCCGACCGAGCCCGCTTCTAGCTCGAATAGGCTAGCGACGAAGGGCAAGGGCCCAATTCAATCAATGCGATAAAGTACACATAGCTTACATTCATGCACAAGTAATATTCAATCATTTGACCATTGAAAAATTCACATTCACTTAGGTCGAGTGTGGTAAAGTACACACTCGCCTATCAATAGTAAAGTGATCATTGAAATATATTTAATAGTCAAACAAGCCAATAACAACACAACAAAGGCATTTAATTCATAAAATACAAGGAACACTCACCAACAGATCACAATCATTTCACTTCAATCCCTAGTTCATCCTCTTGGACATGCTCAAATCCTGTGGTCATATAATATATCAAGAATCTAACCACTTGAGGCCAATATAAATGCAAAATTATGAGTTTTGAAGCTTCACTTAGCCAATAAAGCGATTTGTAGTTTTAACCCCATTTAGCTTTCTAAAATGCCAAGCTTTTTTGTTCAAATCCAGGGAAATATCCATGTGCATGCTAAACCAATACTTCAAGGAGAATATGGAGCACAAAGACAGTGATTGTAGTCAAAAGTTGAAAGAAAACGGGACAAGACTTTTGAAGTACAAGTTGGAAATTTCGATTAGAAAATAGTTTGGAGAAAACTCATTCCCTTTCGTTTAAACCTCTTGTTTTGGTAAAACTAACACACATACAAAGACTAAGATTGTAATAAGTGTCTCAAGTAAGATCATATACAAAAGGAAAGCAGAAATACCTTAAATTTACACCTCAACTCTCACTCTCTCTCGCTTGACCAATATGGGGGGAAATTCCAGTAGCATATCCTCTTAATTCTTCAAGTTAACTCTCTCATTTTCAACCCTAGTTTCATGACAAAATCATGAACAATCAAGATCATATGTTATGGGGTATATGGCCTCTGTTGTAGGTTAAGAAAGCTATCAACTTTGGACCTATATAAAGCTCTAACCAAGCTACATTAAAGCCGGAAATTTGTACCTCAAAGTTGGAATTTGCATACCAAAGCTGAAAATCACATCTCAAAACTGGAAATTTCATATCAAAGCTAGAACATCATCTATTAAAGCTGGAAATTCAACTCAAATTCAGAAAACCTCATATCAAAGTTGGAAAAATCTCATCCAAGCTGGAAAATTCAAGCTACCATAACAAAACCATGAAATCTTCCATGAAATCCGCCATAATCAAGTTATGTCAATTAAATCGCAAGATAAGAAGAGAAGAGAGGTTTCTTTGTAATATACCTCAAAATCCTAAGAGAAAATGCAAAACAAGAGCTTTCTCTCTCCAACAACTTCACCAAAGCTACCTTCTGCACTTGTTTCAAAGATCTACGGAGTGGATCATGGTTGCTCGTCGGATTTCTCACAAATCAAGCAAATGATTGAAGCTAGAACTTGGGACTCTCTTTCTCTCTTTTTCTCTCTATAATTTCGGCCAAGAAGAAGGGAAAATGAAGGAATTTTTGGTTAAATTGAAAAGATAAAGACTAAAGAAAGTCTTGGTCAAAAAGGTCTAGATCGTTGACACTTGGCAGCGTATGGTTTCATGCTTTTCTCTTTGTCTCTCTTGTGTCTCTATTAGCCAATCTATCTTGTGTTATCTAATTCACTCTTAACACTTCTGGTCATATAATTCCTCTTGCACCATACCCCTTCTTGTTCACCAAATTTAGTACACACATCTTACTAGTTGGTCACACTACCATAATGCATTACAAAATATGCACCAAATTATAAAAGAAAAAAGATAAAAATCTTGACTCAACCATTCAAGCATCTAAGAAATTAAGACAAGTAAATTAAAATAAAATATAAATTAACGTATTCAAAAATAAAAGAAATGTAAAATAATTTCAGGTTCTCACACTCTCTCCCCCTTAAGAAAATTTTGTTCTCGAAATTCTAATCTTCACAGGATTCTAGAATTGGTTGTTGATCTATAGCATATACCATAACTGGTACCTTGGATCTGTTTCCTCCTTTGTGGGTCTGTCTAGGAGCAGTCCTATCCACTTGCTATGCGCTCAACCCTTTTTGCTGCTTTCTCGGGTAGTTGTTAATTTGATGGCCAACACTCCCACAAATCAAGCACTTTCTCCCATTCACCCAACAATAATTCTCAGCGTGATTTGTCTTCTCACAGTATCCATAAGCCAAGTTAAGAGCCACTATTTGGCCTCTTCGAGGGATTCCCTCTTGTTGTTCTTTTCCTACCTGAACTCCTCTTATAGCAACTAATAATTTTCCTAGTATCTATTGTAGGTAAGTTGGAAGGTTCATTTTTCCAGTGCCTCTCCTAACTTTAGGAGGCGTTCTATTTTCTCCAGATTCCTCAGAATTACTACTAGATGCACTTCTTTTTCATGCTTGGAAAACTGTTACCTGCGCCTTCGCTTTCTCGATCCTTTGAGCTTTCTCAAGAGTTTCTGTAAATGTATTAACTTGAGCCGCCACTAAAACTTTTTGGATTTCCATATTCAACCCTTGCATAAACGATCTCACTCTCCTCTGCTCCGTAACCACCAGTTCAGGAGTAAATTTGGACAATTTAGTGAACTGAGTTTTATACTCGAACACACTTAGGGCTCCTTGAAGTAGCCTGATAAAATCGTCCTCTCTCTTCTCTTGGACCAGAGGTGGGAGATATTTCTCATTGAACTCTCTTGCAAAATTTATCCAAGTCCATGCTGTCTGTTCTCTTTCCCACTTAACCCTAATCACATTCCACCATGCTCGTGCCGATCCTTCAAATTGAAATGCGGTAAAAGTCATCTGCCTTTCCTCTGTATAATTCAAGGCTGCAAAAATGTTAATCATCTGCTCTAACCAATTCTCAGCTATATCTGGATCAAGTCCTCCAAAGAACTTAGGAGGAGAAAACTTTTGAAAGCGTTCTAGGGCCCTGTCCTCTTCTATCTTAGGGTTCCTAGACTGGTTAACAGGGGCTTAACTTTGTTGTTTTACCAATCGCGCTAAGATATCGGTCATTTGTTGTATAGCTATCACTACTTGGTCCCCTGCTTCGACCCTCGATCCACTGCTTCTCTTTCATCTCTTGATTCCTGTGATTGCCTAGCTCCACGTCCACGACTAGCTCCAAGTCCACGATTTCGTCTACCCCCCATACTCTTTTGTTAAAATAAGCTATATATACAAAAGCGAAAATAAATCGGCTATATATAAGCAAAAGACAAGCTAAAGATAATGAAACACGCTTAGTATATATATAGTACAACACGTTCATATCATATATATACTGAAACCAGGTCGCAAAAGCACTATACTGTACATATCAACCTACAAAGCCAAGTACACAAGGTAGAAGCAAGTACTATACACATCAGGCTTAACATGTCACTAACAAAAATACATGTAGTGGCAACACAAGAAAATGGTGTGTTGTCCCAACCACCATAGCTCACGTCCTACAACCTCAAGGTCCTAAGTTTCTAGCTTAATTCATTACCGAACCAACTGATTCCACTTCTCCCTCAGGCTCAGGTTGCCCTTCCTCGGGTTCAAAGTTAGAGTCATTAGGAACTGCATTCCCGTGACCTCGGCTACCTCATCAACAAGCATCCCATACTCAGTTAAAATATTCTCCATTTGGTCTCTCACTTCCCTTACCACCCGAACGAGACGTCCATTAATCTTTTTCACTTGCTCTCGAAATGCAATAGTCTGTTCTTGTTCCTCACGAATAGAGGTTTCAAGCTCGCAATTTCTAACGCCTTGCATCCTTAACATTGCCCTCAAGCGCTCAATCTCAGTCTGGGCCCTATTATTGGCATTAGTAAACTTTTACCTCTCGTTGGCTATCGTTAGGACCACTCGGTCAGGGTACGAGTAAGTCCGCCAGCAGTCACAGTATCTCACCCTACGTCCTGGATCCCAATGATAAATAGGTCCTCCTGGACGTTCTTGGTAGCTAAGGACTCGACGAGACTGCTCAGGATTCGACGAGACTGCTCAGGATTCTCGTTTCCACTATCTCCATCCATTTCTACAGTACAATCAAGCATCAAGACAATAAGAATTTTAGACAAATGAAGCAAGATTCACCATCTAACACTTTAGGATTTCACACTTAAACACTTGTACTTAAGCTGTCACAACTACACTCACTCAATCCGCCTAGACCAATACAAATCTAGATTCTGATACCACCTGTGACGACCCCACCTCCAACATGGCATATCCAAGGGTTTAGTGGATCGCCTGCCCAGTTCTCGTCAAGACTCACTACAATAAATTTTCAAAATAAACTTTCAAGCCCCAAATTTAACATCAGAGTTCTACAATTCAACCAAAATTCAGGCTTAGTAACAAACCAAAAGTAAAACGTAAGATACACCACCAAATATCAAAATATAATACGTCTGCCAAATGTACATATGCAAGAGGATCGTTATACTCTAGTTCAAGCTTATCCACTTTGGTCCTCAACTCCTGTAAGGAAAACAAACTAATAGGATGATCTTATACCCAGTGAGGTTCCAAATAGGTATCCAAGCAAAACACTAGTCAAATCACAAAATTATTGCATTTAACAATTTCACATACTTTGCACAGTAATAAACAGTCGCAAGACATTTAAGAAGTAAACACTCAATTATTTAAAGGATACGAGCTCATTTAGAGCCATTCATTCATTCATTTATTTAGTTTCCGCCCATCTCATCCTTATAATTTCAGACATTTGAAAACAAAAATCCCTACATTGATTATTTCATTTCAATCATATCATTTTTTTATTTCATTTACTGGCCAGTACTCCATTTGATTTCGTGGTAATACTTGAATATATCAAAACATTGGCTCAAGGTTACCAACCTGCCCGACTGAGTCCACTTCTAACTCGAATAGGCTAGCGACGAAGGCCAAGGGCCCAATTCAACCAATGTGATAAAGTACACATGGCTTACATTCATGCACAAGTAATATTCAATCATTTGACCATTGAAAAATTCACATTTACTTAGGTCGAGTGTGGTAAAGTACACGCTCGCCTATCAATAGTAAAGTGACCAATGAAATACATTTAATAGTCAATCAAGACAATAACAACAAAACAAAGGCATTTAATTTACAAAACACAGGAACACCTACTAATGGATCACAATCGTTTCATTTCAAACCCTGATTCATCCTCTTGGACACGCTCAAATCCTGTGGTCATATAATATATCAAGAATCTAACCACTTGAGGCCAATATAAATGCAAAATTATGAGTTTTGAAGCTTCACTTAGCCAATAAACCAATTTGTAAGTTTAACCCCTATTTAGCTTTCTAAAATGCCAAGCTTTCTTGTTCAAATCCAAGGAAAAATCCATGTGCATGCTAAACCAATACTTCAAGGAGAATATGCAGCACAAAGACAGTGATTATAGTCAAAAGTTGAAAGAAAACGGGACAAGACTTTCGAAATACAAGTTGAAAATTTCGATTAGAAAATGGTTTGGAGAAAACTCATTTCCTTTCGTTTAAACCTCTTGTTTTGGCAAAACTAACACATATTCAAAGACTAAGATTGTAACAAGTGTCTCGAGTAAGATCATATGCAAATCGAAAGCAAAAATACCCTAAATTTATGCCTCAGCTGTCACTCTCTCTCACTTGACTAATAAGGGGGAAAATTCCAGCAGCATATCCCCTAAAATTTTCAAGTTAACTCTCTCATTTCCAACCCTAGTTTCATAACAAAATTGCTAACAATCAAGATTATATGTTATGGGGTATACGGTGTCCGTTCTAGGTCAACAAAGCTATCGACTTTGGACCTATATAAAGCTCCAACCAAGTTACATCAAAGATGGAAATTTGCACCTCAAAGCTGGAATTTGAATACCAAAGCTGAAAATCGCATCTCAAAACTGGAAATTTCATATCAAAGCTAGAACATCTCCTTTTAAAGCTGGAAATTCAACTCAAAGCTAGAAAACCTCATATCAAAGCTGAAAAGATCTCATCAAAGCTGAAAAATTCAAGCTACCATAACAAAACCATGAAATCCGCCATAATCAAGTCATATGTTGATAAATTGCAAGATAAGAAGAAAAGAGAGGTTTCTTAATAATATACCTCAAAACCCTAAGAGGAAATGCAAAACAAGAGCTTTCTCTCTCCAACAACTTCATCAAAGGCTACCTTCCACACATGTTTCGAGGATCTATGGAGTGAATTATGGTTGCTTGTCGGATTTCTCACAAATCAAGTAAAGGATTGAAGCTAGAACTTGGGACTTTCTTTCTCTCTTTTTCTTTGTGTAGTTTCGGCCAAGAAGATGGGAAAATGAAGGAATTTTTGGTTAAATTGGAAAGATAAAGACTAAAGAAAATCTTGGTCAAAAAGGTCTAGAACGTTGACACTTGGCGGCGTATGGTTTCATGCTTATCTCTTTGTATCTCTTGTGTCTCTACTAGCCAATCCATCTTGTGCTCTCTAATTCACTTTTAACACTTCTAGTCACATAATCCATCTTGCACCACACCCGTTCTTGTCCACCAAATTTAGTACATACAACACCTCACTAGTTGGTCACACTACCATAATGCACTATTAAACTTAACATGCACCAAATTATAAAAGGGAAAAGAGAAGATCTTGACTCAACCATTCAAGTATCTAAGAAATTAAGACAAGTAAATTAAAATAAAATATAAATTAATGTATTAAAAAATAAGAGAAATATAAAATAATTTTTGGGTTCGTACACTCTCTCCCCCTTAAGAAAATTTCATCGTTGAAATTCTAACATTTACAGGATTCTGGAACTGGTTGTTAATCTGTAGTATGCACCCTAATTGGTACATTGGGTCTGTTTCCTCCTTCATGGGTTTGTTTAGGAGTAGTCCTATCTACTTGTTGTACGTTCAACCCTCTTTGCTACTTTTTCAGACAGTTATTAATTTGATGATTAGCACTCCCACAAATCAAGCCCTTTCACCCCTTCACCTAGCAATCATTCTCAGTGTGATTTGTCTTCTCACAATATCCACAAGCCAAGCAAGGAGCCACTATTTGGCCTTCTCAAGGGATTCCTTTTTGTTGCCCTTTTCCTACCTGAACTCCTCTTGTAGCAATTCCCTCTAATTTTCCTAGTGTCCATGGTGGGTAAGTTGGAAGGTTCACTTTTCCAACGCCTCTCGTAACTTTGGGAGTCGATCCATTTTCTCTAGATTTCTCAGGATTACTACTAGGTGCACTTCTTTTTTTTGCTTGGAAAGCTCTTACCTGCACCTTCGCGTTCTTGATCCTTTGGGCTTTCTTAAGAGCTTCAGTAAACGTATTAACTTGAGCTGCTGCTAAAACTGCTTGGATTTTCACATTCAACCCCTGCACAAACTGCTTGGATTTTCACATTCAACCCCTGCACAAACTGTCTCACTCTCCTTTGCTCCGTAACCACCAGTTTAGGAGCAAATTTAGATAATTTGGTGAACTGAATTTCGTACTCGAACACACTTAGGGTTCCCTGATGTTGCCTGACAAAATTGTCCTCTCTCTTCTCTTGGACCAGAGGTGAGAGCTATTTCTCATTGAACTCCCTTGCAAAGTTTATCCAAGTCCATGCCGTCTGTTCTCTCCCCCTTAAATGTTAGTTGAGTCTTTAGTTAGATAGAATAAATGGTCAAGGTCTTGTGATCTTGAGTCCAATCGATTAGAGTTTTAGGTAAGTAGTCATTTGTTTCCAAATTTGATTAGGAATCCTGTGTCTTGTAGAAGGTTAGAAATGTGAGGACCCGAAAATTCCTTTAGAATTTCCTCCCATATTTGAAAAATAAATCATATTTCCTTCTATGTTTCTTTAATTTGACCATTTAACTATTTCCTTCTATGTTTCTTTAATTTAACCATTTAACTATTTACTAACCCTAAATTTCATGGTGATTTCATTAGTTGAGTCAAGAGTTTTACTTTTACTTTAAAAGTTAAAGTAAGTTAGGGTTTTGGTGCATTTTGGTAGTGTGATCGATTGGTGAGGTTTGTGCACTAAATTTGGTGGATAAGAGTGAGTATTAGGTAAGAGGAAGTGTGTGATTAGAAGTGCTAATAATAAGTTAGCGATTCATAAGTTAAAACAAAAGTACAAGGGAGTTAAGGGAATAGGTTTGAACCGACGTGCACCGTTTGTTACCGGTTGAGTACACCGCTTGACCAATACTTTCTTACCCTAATCTCCTTATTTTTATTTCATTTAATTTCCCCAAAATTAACCCTTAAGTCAGCCATCATTATTGACTAAGGAAAAGGAAAAGAAAGACAAAATAGTTGGGTGACACTTGTCAACCATTAAACCAAATGTTGACTAAGATTAGTTTTTGTATTTATCTTGGAAAAAGAAAAATCATCACTTTCTTGCTCCATGAAGGCCGAGCCTTAGAGAGGAAATGAAGAGAGAAAAACTTCCAAATTCCATCTTGATTTCCTTGTTTGATTTGTGAAAAATCCAAACACTACCCCTAATCCATATCGATTAATCTTGAGTTAAGCTTGGAGGGAAGCTTTTGGTGGAGTTACTTGGGGAAGAAAGCTCTTGAATTGCTTGTTATCTTGGGGTTTTGAGGTAAAATTTCTAGAAAACATCTCTTTTTACTTGTTTCTTGAGATTTATGCAAGATATGTTATGATTGAAGTTGAAGGAAGCATGTTTATGGTAATTTCATGGTTTTGCTAGGGTTTGGTGAAGTTGTTGCTAGGGTTTGGTTAAATTCCAGCTTTGGTATATGTTGGTTACAGCTAATTTTGTGGTTAAAATAAGTACTCTATATATCCTATATCTTATGAACTTGATTGGGGCTGTCTTGTGGTGAAAGTGTAGCCTTGAAATGACTGAAAAAATTGGTAAATACAAAGGAAGTGCTGCTGAAATTTTTTCCATAGGAGACTCTGAGCAGTCTTGGAAAATCTATTATATCTTGGTGTAAAAAAATCTAAATTTAGTTCTTCTTGTTGTGTTTGAAACTAGATTCAGATTACTTTCTACCTTGAAAATTTCAGAATTTTCTTCAATTCCTATGAATATCTGTGATTTTCCAAATTTGACTGAATTGCCATTCCTGTTCTGTCTTTCTACTGGATAAAGCAGCCACTTGAGATTGGATTTTGACTGACTTGTTGATAGAATCTTGCAAAGGTGTTTTCTGAGAAATTGTAATTATTTGAATCTATTTTTCAACGGTATAAAGTTTATAAATTTTGGACTTAAGAAGCTTGAGATATGATTTTTCAAATAACATCGCGCAAAACTGGAAAAAATTCTATTTTCCTAAAACAGTCCTTACTTTCATTTCCAACTTTAAGTTGGAGTTGTTAAACCATTTTGAGCTTGGTTTATGATTGGAATGAGGAAATTCTTGGTTACTCATGTCCCTTGGGTCTAAATGTTCTCTTTTCACTCCAAACCATATTTGCACCTTTATACTAGTAGCTACTCAGATTTTCTTTGGTTCACCTAAACTTTGGATGGTTGAACCATAATATTTTCTCTTGGTTATTCTTAGGGTTTGTCGATGATCAAGGGCATAATTCGGAAGGAAATTTTTGACGTTATTTTGATTAAACTGGTGAGTGTTCTTTACATGTTGTGCTTTCAATGACTATGTAAATTATTGTGAATGTTTGCTTGAATGTTAAATGTTTCTCAATGATTATTAAACAAATTTTCGATAGGCGAGTGTGTACTTTATCGCACTCAACCTAAGTGAACGTGAAATTTTCAATGATTAAATGATTGAATGCTACTTGTGCATGAATGTAAGTCTTTTGGTTGAACTGGGCCCTTGCCCTTCGTTGCCAGTCGACTCGAGCCAGAAGCGGACTCGGTCGGGCAACTGGTGACCCTGGGACAATGTTTGGTATACTCGAGTATTACCACAAAATTTGGTGGAGAACTGGCCAGTGAATTCAATGCAATGATATCAATGAATGAATGACAAGATCACTGAAGAAGTTTTCACTTGCAAACGTTTTCTAATATCGGAGGGATAAGGAAAATGGTTGGTGAATGAATGAATGAATGACTTCAATGAATGGCTCCAAGTGAGCACGTATCCTTCCAATGATTGAGTGTTTATTTTTTGAATGACTGGATATTACTGTGCAAAGTATGCAAATTGTTAAATGTAATGTTTCCATGGTTTCCCTACCTGATTGCTTGTTTAGGAACCTCACTGGGGTTTTAACTCATTCCTTTAGTTTTTGTTTTCCTTACAGGAATGGAGGTCTGAAACAGTTGAATGTGAATTAGAGTGTGTAACCCTCTTGTACTTATACTTTTTGGTTAATAGGATATATTTTGACATTTGATGTTGTATCATACGTTAGACTTTTGGGTTTGTAAATAAGTTTACATTTTGGTCGAATTGTAGAACTTAAATGTTATTTTGGAGGCCTGAATGATTAATCTTGAGAGTTGAGTGAGTGAGTGAGTCTTAGCGAGAGTTGGGCAGGCGATCCGCCAAACCCTTGGGTACGCCCTAGGGAGAGGTGGGGTCGTCACAATAAATACCTTCAGCCATAAGGTTTCTATCAATTAAGATGAATAAGAGTGATATTTTCCTGCCAACTATTGGTGTGAAGAGAGAGTTCTCTCTTGGCTTCTTAGAAGTAACCCCTTGAATACCTTTTTAGAGTTTCTTGAGTGTTCAAGTTTTGGCTTATTAATTCAAGACCACGTTGAATTGTGGCGCCTCCTATCTTGTAACTTTGGTTCTTTAATTCGATTAGTTATGGGTTGAGATTATATCAATATATTCGTGACTTCTAGAATTAATTAGGGTCGAGTTTTCCCCTGCCAAACTATTGGTATTAATTGTCTAGGTCTGGGGCTTGTGAAATACGGGTTCATCTTCAATGGGATTTGTATCAACTTGTAAGAAAACAATGTATTGCCATGGTCGTCCCAAGATAATGTGAGTGGCTTGCATTGGCACTATATCGCACAATAGCTCATCTTCATATATACCAATGCTAAATTGCACAGGTGCTTGTTTGGAGACACAAACTTCATCATAATCACTAAACCATTGCAGCTTATAGGGTCTAGGATGATCACGAATAGGTAGTTGCAACTTCTTCACTATTAACTTATTACATTAGCACAAGTCCCACCATCGACAATCAAACTACACACTTTGCCATTAATAAGGCACAGTGTATAGAAGATGTTCTCTCGTTGCACAACCTCATCAATGCGTTGTGAACTCAATGCCATCCTTGTAACCAATCCTAACCGCATGGGTTGATCAATAGGGACCTCTTCACCTGATTCATCACCATCATTCTCAATCAATGGCGGTATTCCCTCATATTCCTTTTCATCATCCATAACAATTTCGCCACTAGGTAAGATGATCATAGCTCACAAGTTAGGGCATTCACTAGCTATGTGTGTGATGCACCGAATTTTAGGATATTAAGGTTTATTTATTTTGTTTTGTTTTAAAACGTTGTTTTGTTTTAAAAGACTAAAAACCTTAAATTTTAATCAAAAATTTTAGTTTTACTTGTGATTAAAAGGTTGTTGTTTAATTGAGTTTATGTATGACAATGCATGCTTTATGATAAATAATTATAATAGGTGGGTGGTTAGTAGGCTCGTGAGGTGTAACTAAACTTGATGGATTGTTGGATTACATTAAGTTGGTGATCTATGGAGTTGTAAAATCCCTCATGTTTTTCTTACAAATTTTCTTTTAGTTGGAATCCATTACGTTAGGATAGCTTTACTACGCATTCACTCCCTCAATAGCTGCAATCAATCATAGAATCAAGGGTTTTTCCTTTAGGTTCCTAGTTCGCGTACATTAGGGTTTTTGTGTATTTTGGTAGTGTGATTAATTGGTATAGACTGTGTACTAAATTTGGTGGTTAAGAGTGAGTTTTATATAAGAGAAAGTGTGTGATTAGAAGTGATAATAATAAGTGAGTGGATCATAAGTTTAAACCCTAGTACGTGCGAAATCAAGAAAAACGGGTTGAACCGATGTGTACCGTTCGTTACCGATTGAGTGCACCACTTGAACACTACCTTATTACCTTCATACCCTTACTTTTATTTCAGCAAAATTAACCCTAAAATATCCCTTAAACCAGCCACAATCTTTGACCAAAGATAAGAGGAAAAAAGAAAATTTTGAGATTTGATCCTACGGCGACACTTGGCGATCATCTAACCACCTTTGACCAACTCAATTCCAATCTTCTTATCTTTCCTTGAGCTTCATTTCAGCCTTCATTTCCTCCATGGTGGCTGTAGACACCAAATTTTTATTCTTTTATTTATTTACTATTTTTCTTTAATTTATCTCAAAATTACATTTTTCAGCATTTTGGACATCAAATCTTTTAATTTAGTTTTATTTGTTAATTCTATCCATTTTTGCTTATTAGTCTCTTAATTTTATTTTAAGACATTTTAGCATTAAGATTTTAAATTTTTAGATTCAATTTATGAAGGTTTGTTGTTTATTTATTTTGTTTTAAAAAAAAAGAAAAAAGAAAAGAAGAGCTCATAAACCATATTGCACTTGATCCAAACTCTTTCTTCATATTGCATTTCAAAGAAAAAAAAGAAAAAAAAAACAAACAGAAGCAAATACGGCAGTACAGAATCGGGGTTTTTATTTTAGCAATTTTGAGTTCATTTTTCGTGGCCCTACACGTTTAAATGGGTACAAAGACAGCTAATCTTCCGTAATGTGATCTGGGGAACACCTGGAAACTTGATCTAAGGGATCAAAATCTGCCATGGAACTCAGTTCTCTCATCCACCATTAATTTGAGGGTTCAGGTATTGGCTTTCCATATAAGAAGCTGAGAAACGCAGACAACCAGGGGGGGCAGAATAAGGAAAAAAGGTTGGCGGCTGGTTTAAGTAGAAAAAACCGAGAGTGAGCTGAGGCGGAGAGAAAAAGAACAGAAAGCCGAGAACACTGACGGCTGAGAGAAACGGCGAGGGTTTAGAGAGGAAGGAACCAGAAAACCGAGGGAGAGAGCAACGGAAAGGGGGCTGGGGGTAGAGTTGGCGGCTGGGCTAGGTAGAAAGAGAGACAGCAAGGAAAGGAAAAGGAGGAGCGGCGGATGAAGAGAGTAAAAATCTGGAAAATTAGAGGAAAAAGCAAGAACCTACAGGCTGAGGTATGAAAACAGAAAAGAAGGCGGCTAGGTTTTTTTGGGGGAGCTAGCAGGGGAGTTACGGGAGAAGCAAGGAGACTGCAGGCAGGAGAAGAGCAGGAAGGGAGGCCGTGAGCTACAAAACAAGAAGGAAAAGCAACGGAAAGTAGGAAGGTTCGGCGGAAACGAAAAGCAGAGGAGGAAAGGAATCGCAGCCGCCATCACGTCGTCGGAATCTGCCATGACCGCCCGCAAAGCTTCACCGAGAAAGCTCCCTCGCAACATCATTTCAACTTCCTAAAGCGTTTAAGGTGATGTAGTTCACTTTACTCTTGCCATTTAAGTCTGAATCTTGGCCAAACTTGTCCGGATCTAGCTTGTGTTATTCTTTTCTTTCGCTGTACGTTTTCTGCTCATCTTATGCGATGATAGTTCAGTTTTATGGCACAAATTTGATATTAAATGTACCAAGATTGAATCTTGATGCTTGGGGCTCCATAATCTTCATGTTTTGGTCAGAAAACTTGATGTTTTGCTTGGATTTTGTTACCTGGGTTTGGTATGGATCCCATAGCAGCGAAATTGCAGAAATTTTATTTCCAGTTTGCATGACCTTTCTTTCTGAATCTTGTGTTTACATCTGAAAGATTTTTATGTTGAGAAGTGAGAAGAGTATTTGGCAATCCTGTTGTTTGGGCTCGGTGCTGGATAAGGGGCAAGTGATTGAAATGGTTTTTCCTTTGCAAGAGTTTTTTCAAACCAGAATTTCGGAAGAAACTTTAACTTTTGCATTTTCGCTGTTCTTTCGTCTGCGTTTTATCATGTCAAATCTTGTGGCTTAACATCAAAGTTGTGTTTATAACTTTCCTGATGGGAGTTCATGGACAAAAATCATTAGCTTCCCTTCACGAACAGTTTTCTGCATTGTTTAGTTGCTCGGTTTTTCTGCTGCAATTTTGGTTCGAAGTTGAGCAAATGGTCAGGTCCCTTTATTGCATTTTTGTGTTCGGAAGTTTGTTGGAACTTTTCTCTCTCCCTGATCTCAAGTTCTCGCATCTGGTAGTGTAATGGGTTAAACCTCACTTGAGTTATTTTGAATAAAAATTGTCTTGGATGAACAAGGAAAATTGCAACAAGCTTTCTTTTCTGTTGCTTTCCTCGTAGCATTTGCATGCTTTTGCATGAAAGTCTTTCTGAAAATTGCAGTTTGGCCCCCCAAGTCTCCCCTTGTTCCACTATGACCCAACCAATTGATTAATTTCCTCAATTTGGTCCTTGGCAGCTCTAATTTTACAACTTTTCATTGCTTGTTTGCTTCAATTAATTACCATGCTTTGTTTAGATTGCACTTAATGCATGAATTTAAGAACTTTGTGTCCAAGTGAGCTTGTGTTTGCCTATTTTCTTTAATTTTCCCAAATAAATTGGTACCTTGACCTTTTCTTTTATTTTGGAGGATAAATAAGTGATTTCACTCCATTTAGGGCTCCAACTCAAGGGAGGTACACTTTATCCCCTATTTCCACTTTATTTGACCCTATGTGCATTATGTGACTTATGTACTTAATTGCATGCCTTTTGAATGTTTTCGTTTTATTTATCCATTTATTTATCCACTTTATTTGTTTTAGTTTTGTATAGTTATTTTCAATTTCGATCATTTGAAAGGCACTTGAACGCCAAAGTTGTAATAGCTAGGCTATTATTTTATTTATTTTATTCCGTTTCCCCTTTTAGATTGTAGTAGGCTTCCCCCTCCTAATGTAATAGTTAGGGTTTCTTTGTTTTGTCTTTATGTGATTTGCATGCGTATGTGCTATGTGTTTAATTGCTTTCTTAGGGTTTGGTATCTAGATATGCATACTTATGTGTTATGTGTTATATGAATTACGTGCTCACATGCCTACTCGCTTTAATTATGCACATTTACTTATATATGTATGATGGATGCAAATGCACGAAACCGTGGCTAGTCCAACGCTAGTCATGGTCTTACCCTCGAGCTCTTGCAAGTCCAATGCTTGTGAGAGAGCGTAGATGTGGGCTAGTCCAACGCTAGCCCTTAGGAGCCCTTCGCGCATTAGATCATGATTGTGTGATCACTTCATCTCATGCATATCTTTACTTTTAGGGCTTCTTTCACCATGTTGCATGACATCCCTCCTTATACGTATAGCCCTTATCCCTAATTTCCCTATATATATATATACCCCTATGTGTGATACATAACATTAGAATCGCATTTCATTTTAGCATTATAATTAGGTTAAATCATTTTGCTTGATTAGATTAGGGATAACCCCTTGGATATGGGATATGGACGAGTTTGGCTTTTCTAGCCTTAGCACGCTCGTATTCCCTCTATTAAAGGGAAAATTGAGTCATGAACATTAGTACCCCGTACCCGACATGATGCACTCCTTTAAGACATGTATATCTCTATAATTATTTTATCCTTTTCTTTTTATCGGAGTCTCATATTTTTGCATTATTCGTGACCTCTCCAAAGAGTCATTATTGGGCATCACAATTAATGTGATTGGCACCATTCAAGCTTTGAAGAGAAATTTTGCCCCCCGATGTCCCCCTAGGTCTAGGGTTTGCATTCATATAGCACATCCAAATGTGATAAATTCTTTGGTTAAAACAAGAAAATCTTTGACTAAATCGCGCAACTAGCCTTGGCTAGGTTGAGAGGGTGCCTTGGACCTCGTCCTTGCCTTCCCTCTCATCAAATGTGACTCCCGAATCTTTTTCTCTGATTTTTGTAGACTTGGAGTCGTTTAAAAAGGGTTTTCTACTTTTTCCTTCAAAATTCATTTTTAGGTGACTTGGTACACCTCAACTCAATACCAAGTGGCGACTCCATTTTTTCATTCAAGAACCCTTTTTAAACTTATTTTGGGTCAAAATCGTCGCATTTCAAAGTCCCATTTAGACCCATTTCATTTTCTTTACCCATTTTCCTTTTAAATCAAAAATCACATTTTCAAATCAAAAAATTCACTCTTTAAACATTTATTTATTTTTCTTATAAAAAATGGGGCACGACAATGGCCGAATATTAGAAGGAGAAAAGAGGGAAGAAACATTTCAATTCCAATCTTGATTGTTGGCTTAGTTGAGCTGAATCCAAAATCTAAATCGATTAAACTTTCACTTAGGAGCTTAGGAAGCTTTGTGTGGTAAAGTTTTGGAAGGAAAGGTTGTGGTTTTCTCTTGCAAGTATCCTTGGTGAGGTATTATGGCTGCCTATCCTTTTTCTCTTCCTTAATCTTGTTTAAGTTTGGATAGAAACTCATATTCTTGGCTTATGATGGTTAATTAGTTAGTTTTGAATGATATGTTGGAATGTTTAGCTAGGGTTTGATATTTTCAGTTGTGATTATTGTTTTTTATCTAGTATATGATGTTGATGAGCTTGGATAGGGACTTGGGGTATTGATTCAAGACATAAATGTGAATTTTCAAGCATTGAAGCATCAAATTCCAGAAATTTGAGACCAATCTGTCCTGTTACTGACCTGTATGTTCGACCATGCTAGAGGCCGATTCAGGTCTAGGTCAAAACATAAAAGTTGTAGAAAATGGAGTTATATAGCTGCTTATAAAATTTCATCTCAATTGGAGTACTGTAGCATGTGAAATTACAAAATTACCCCTGACTGCGAAATGCACTGTGTCGCGGGCAGTTTTGAGATTTCACATTTTGGCATCATTTTTCACTTTGATCCATATCAAATCAACATTTGGTCAAAACACAAAAATTTTAGTTCTATGTTTCAGCTTTCCAACGCATCTAAAAATGCCTCAATCAGAATTTTGTAGCCTGAGTTATTGCCCATTTGAATCCAGTGCTAACAACCAGACTGACAATGAAATTTGGGTTCTGTAATCTGCAAATTCGACCTGGATCAACAATGAACTAGGTTGACTTGTCTTCATGAAAGTTGTAACCCTTTGTCTTAGTTTCAAAACACTACCTAGTACACCTTGATTCGATAACCACATCTCCAGTTATGGTCGAAACCGTGCAACCCATTTTCATACCGTTTTCCATCGCGCGCACCGTTTTCATTTCCCCGCGCGCGCATGCATTTCTTGGCCCTTTTTGCTGTTTTGGCCGTTTTAGGCCTTATTTCTATTATAATGGTTGTTTGACTAATAGTTAAGTATAACCTTTTATCACAGGCAGTGATGACCCGGACGGAGTCGGTGGACACGTATAAATTGTCTTGATTTGCGTGCTAGTTATTTTGGGTGAGTAATTGGGTTTGTTTATGTAATAAATTGTCAAAGTGCTTTGTATATGTTAAATGGGTATTTAGGCGAGAGTATACTTTATCTCATTCGACCTAAACCCATTCTCTCTTCTTGATTTAATATGTGAGAATACGCCTTGTGTTGAGTATCACCCCTTGTGTTGTGTGCTGTTCGGATGAATACATGACTTGAGTATTTTGATGAGTACTTTTATGACGGCCCTACCTCCCCCTAGGGCGTACTCTAGGGTTTAGTGAGTGGCCTGCCCAACTCTCGTCAGGACTCATTTACGCTTAATTCGAGAAAAGAACTTACAACCATAAAAAAAAAATAAAACAATGATTTCAAACTTAGCATATATACTGATGCTCAAATCCAACTACAAGTCTTATACATGCCCAAATACATTAAAATATTCACAATCCAAGTACAATCAACCCCTAGTCGGGTGCTAGCGCGAGAACAATTACAAAATTCAAAAAAACTAGACCATACTAGTTGTACAAGTCTCACGCCTCGCTCGTACCCCTGTAAGGAAAACAAATGGGATGGAATGAGCTAAAAGCCCAGTGAGGTTCCAAATAGCAAGTTGACCATTATTTAAAAGTACAAGTATCAATGTAGAAAAATAGCGAGCATAACAAGTTCATAAAAGTGAGCAATAACACTTCAAGTAGCAAATCTCAAAATGGGCAAGTGTAAAAGTTTTTCAAAAGAAACAATAACCCAATGAGTAATGATCATGTCAAAATATAAAGATACGGATGGCTCTCAAGAGCCAAGTTCCTGTTGCTTCACCAGAGTTTGATCAAGTAGTAGTTGACACTCCGTCAACTTTCAAGTAAAAGAACAAATCCAGTAGAGCACCACTTAGCTACAATCTCCATCCACCAACCAAACCCCCTACTAGGCCCAAAATCCTCAATAAACACTAGTGGTAATACTTAAGTATACCGATTAGTCGAGAAGATAGCACTCCACTCGACAAAACTAATGACCCAGGGTTCGTTAGTGAATCGACCAAACCCTTACCGGCTCGACTCGACCAACTAGCCATAGGGTTTTTGGAATTCCAGACAAGATACAACTCATACGCATGTATATCAATTCAATTGAAATCATTGAACAAGAATATATCACATTAGGGCAAGTGCGATAAAGTACACTCTTGCCCTATCAATCCACTCATATATCATGTAATCACGTTGGTCAAGTATTAAACACAAATGTCAAGTTCAATCAGGTATTCGGAAGCACTCACCAAAGATGTAGTGTCTTTACAGGTCACGGTCAGGTATTACTCCTTGTTGGAAGTCCAAATCTGCGATAAAACATCATTGACGAGCTTTGAAAATCAACTAAGGTTTGAAACTTAAACGTTTCGTTTAACAAGAATCAAGTAATTGAAACTCATTTAGAGAATATTCGTAAAACTCTTGCTCGCTTTTCAAACTGTAAAACTTTGAAACAATTATACTTTGAAATACCATTTGAGTCGAAGAAACGACGAAAACGTATTTTTATTAGTCGTAAATTTCATTTTTCCAAGGGTACAAGTTTCGGCCGAATTCTAACTTATATACCTTTATGAAAGAAGATTTGAATATCCTAAACAATTCAAGTGATATTCGTTCTCAAATCCTTACTCAAGTCACACTTACATCTACCTAGCCTTCGAGTGCAAATTTGGGCAGTACGCCCTTTGTGTTTACCCATTTTCCAACCATTTATGGCTTCATTATTTTTCTCAATTCAGCTCCAAAATCATACACAAATAATCTAACCACAATAGCTTTTCAATAGGCTCAATGTCATTCAATTACGAAACAATGCTAGAAAATGGACCGGAACTAATGTTTAAGACAATTAACAAAATCACAGGTTTGACGTCTCTTAGCATTTTGGTCACCATCGAAGCTACACTTATCGGATTGGGGTGCACCTTATACCGTTTCGAAGCTAAGACAAAGGGTTACAACTTTCATGAAGAAACTCAACCCAGTTCGCATTTGATCTATGTCGAATTTGCAAATTACAGAACCAGAAATCATTATCAGTCTGGTTATAAGCACTGGATTTAAATGGCAATAACTCAAACTACAAAATTCCGATTGAGGCGTTTTTAGATGCGTTGGAAATCTAAAACATAGGGTTAAAACTTTCATGTTTTGGCCAAATGCTGATTTGATACGGATCAAAGTGAAAAACGAAGCCAAACCTGTGAAATCTCAAAACTGCCTGCTGAAAAGAACATTTGGCAGTCAGGGGTATTTCAGTCATTTCACATGATACAGTGCTCCGATTGAGCTGAAATTTTACAGGAAGCTATATAACATCATTTTCTACAACTTTCATATTTGACCTAAGCCTGATTCGGCCTCTAATATGGGTGAATTACACTGGTTAGAACAGAGCGGATTCCACTATCAAAGCTGGAAATTCAACTTTTAAGGCTAAAAATCACAATCAAGCCACTAATCATCTCACAAATTCCATATCCGAACCCACTACCAACATTTGAAAGTGAAACAACATATTCAAGGCTTAAAATTATCAAACCCTAGCTGAAATTTCATGAATCACCACCAAAACTACAAAATCTTCCATAAAACCTACTACAAACAAGCATAATCTCATTCAAGTGCAAGATTAAAGAAATAAAGTAGCTTCTTGCCGAAAGTACCTTCAAACCTCAAGAAAGATGGAAGATTAGTGCTTTTCCTCCAAAAATCTCTCCACTCAAGTCCTTAATCTTCCCTAGTGAACCACTTTTATGGAGTATTTTGCAAACTTGTGGATTGAAACTCAAGATTCAAGCATGAAGTTGGGGTTGAAGATGAACTTTTCTCTCCTATTTTTCCTCTCAAACTCACGGCCAAGATGGAGAAAAAAGTGCAGGAATTTTTCTGGTCCAAAACAAAGTTAAGAAGATAGGAAAGTTTGTTGGTCAAACTTGGTTGACCAACACTTGTCAAGCCGCCATTGGTCCTCTTTTTTTTTTCTTTTTTCCTTTTCTTTTGGTAAAAAATGGTGGCTGTTTTATAGGATATTTTAGGGGTGATTAGCTGAAATAAAAGCAAGGTGATTAAGGTAATAAAGTAGTGTTTTTTTCTTTTTTCCTTTTCTTTTGGTAAAAAATGGTGGCTGTTTTATAGGATATTTTAGGGGTGATTAGCTGAAATAAAAGCAAGGTGATTAAGGTAGTAAAGTAGTGTTCAAGTGGTGTACTCACTCGGTGACAAATGGCACATGTCGGTTCACACCGTTTTTTCTTAACTCACACGTACTAGGGTTTTCACTTATAATTCACTAACTTATTATTCTTACTTCTAATCACACACTTTTTCTTATCTAAAACTCGCTCTTAACCACCAAATTTAGTACACATTCTGTATCGATTACTCACACTACCAAAAGACGTAAAAACCTGTAGAAACCCTAATTTACCCTAACGATGAAAGTAAAGGGAAAATTCTTAATTCTATTCTTTATTCCAACTATTGAGGGAGTAAATAAATAGTAAAAAAAATATTATAAAGTAATTTAAACAAAATAAGAGGGAATTTTAAGAAAACATGAGCGAATTTTCCAGTTGTCACAACTTTGTTGAGAGGTACCCTTTGTTGAGAGTTTGGATATCTAAGGGTTTGGTTCCAGCCCGGTTCCAAGGGTAGACGGACTATTCGAGCCGACCAGGGCTTGGTCGAAATTAGTTCTATGCTAACTTTGGGATTTCGTTCTTTGTTAAAGTAAAGTGATTTTGTTTCGCTCGAGCTGCTGTATGTTGTTGACTGGCCAGCGGGGGTTGATAAGGTGAACGGGAAAGTAAGTGGAGTATACAAACTATGAGTATTTTGGTTGATGGAGTGTCAACAGGTGGTCAAGCGGGGAATTGAACTGGCTTTGAAGCCACATGTATTCTACCATTGTGATGTTACATTTCTGTTTATTGATGTGAAATATCTTGGTTTACATGTTTATTTGGATGTGATTTTACGTTTTACCCCGATTATTCACTAAACATATAGCTTACCCCATTCCATTTGTTTTCCTTAGCAGGGGCCGACGCGGGGAAAGCTCGGGAAGGTGTATAGACTTTTGGTTTATAGAATAGTTGATTTTGCCCTAATACGTATTATAAGTTGACGGGTAAGATGTATATATTTGTTGTGGTGGTTATAGTTAGTAGCTTCTCTAGGGTTTGCTTTCTGGTACTAGTGGTGCGTATGGCTTAATGTAATAGTTTACACAACTTTTGAAGATGTAATCGTGTAAATGGAACTCTCTTTTGCATGAAGTCTATTTTTTCATTTTAAGTATCGATCCTGGCGCGAGCTAGGCAGACGATTTGCTAAGCCCTTTGGTACGCCTCTAGGTACGATGGGATCGTCACAATGTGTCCATGTCATTGGCATTTAAAACATTTATTATCATGAAGTCGAGCTGTAGACGCATCATGATTGAACTTAGGAGCAAACTTCAAATCTATTTTTGCGAGTTCTTGTTCTGGCTTTGAAGGTGTAGAATTGGCTGGAAGCTTTTCTTTCTTTGTTGGTGGTGTAAGTTAGGTCATAGGTGAAGTGTGACTCGGTGAATACCGTCCTTGACCCCTCCTCTTGAGCCTCTGCTCAATCTTGATAGCTTTCTCCACCAAGTCGCTATGCTCCACATATTGCTGCAACTCAACAAGTTCAGCTATCTCGGGTCTCAATCCATTCAAGAACCTTGCCATAGTTGCTTCCCTATCTTCATTAATGTCTGCCGGCAGCATAGATATTCTATCAGTCATGTATTCTTCTCTCTCTGTGATGTTTATGTCATGGCTTTGCTCGGTTGCATCGAGTACACAGGATCATATACGGACAACAATGCCAGCAATTATTATTTGGTTTATATGGAAGGCGCGCAATCGGGCAAAGTACGAGGGAGCTCACTTTCATGCTAGGACGGTCATTTTTACAATGGAGTCCTTTGTTGAGTAGCTTGATTTGGCAGGTGTTTTGAGATCGGAGCACTTTAAAGGTGATGATGACCATCTATGGGCAAGGTTTGCGCCTTGAAAAATGAAATGGCTTAGGGTTCTTTCTATGGCCCGGTTGAAACCTACCTAACCAGCTTAAACTCAACACAGATGCTAGTGTTTCTGGCTCGTTGGTGTTTGGCAGTGGATTAGTTCAAGATCATACAGGTCGCTTGATCTTTGCCTTTTATAAAGAATTCGATGAAGTAGATACTTTGATGGCAGAAGGACTCTCCTTATGGCATGGTCTTCTACTTTGCAAGGAAAGGAATTGTACAAGGTTGATCTTTGACGTAGATTCAAAGGTGCTTGTTCGATTGCTGCAGGTTAATACTACATCTAAGTGGCCGTTGTGCAATCTTTTGCACAAGATACGAGTTTTATTAGTGGAATTATCTTCCTCACTGCAACACATTTTTAGAGACGCAAATGGTTAATGTGCTGATAAATTAGCAGGTTTGGGTCTCCATACGGATACGGTCTTCTCCTCACTTCACTAGTTACTTTCTGTTGTCCGAGCTTCTTTACAGTTAGATTGTGGGGAGATTCCCTTTGTCCATTCTCAATTTGTAAAGGAGTAATTCTCCTTTTCTTTCTCATTCATTGACTCTCGAAGGCTCTTGCTGTTTGCAGACTGATGTAATTGTGTTGCTGGTTTTCTAATAAATTTGGGGGTTGGAATCCCCAGCCCGTTTTGGGGCTTGTCGGAAAAAAAAATTTAATACCAATTTTACTTCTAGCAAATTCTAAAGTCTCATGGATATTATGAAATCCTTTGTATAAAGGATTTTGAAAATTATATATTTGTTCTAAAACATTTTGGCATGTTGAATGCATACCAGGCCTATGACCTTGAATAACAACATAACAAGAAAAACTTTTACTTGGCAAATTGCTAAAATAAAATGTTGATGCATTTGAAAAACTTTACTTTTTGGACTATATATTGAGCATTCCAAAGATTATCAAGAATTACCTATTGAATTTCCTCCAACTTACTTTCTACTTTACTTCTAAAATGCAAATTTGTACCTTTGGGGTACTTGTTGAGTTCCTACTCTGCAGTTTTAATTCTGTTGTGTGAGGACCCGGATTTTATTTTCTTATTTTTATATTATTTTAATAGCTTAATTAATTGTTTATTCACCCGTTTACTCCGAATAATTTATTTTATTCATTTTAAAACCCATTGTATGCAAAAATGTCTTTTTATATTTTTTAAAAAACTTCCCGTTAGCAAATTTAAATTTCGGAAGCTCGTTTAGTAAGAAATAGCGAATATACATTTTTCGAGGTAGTATTCGATCTGAGAGTGTTATGATCTTGGAGATTTGAGGACTCATGCGTTATTCTTAAAATAGTTATTTTTATGATTATTTACCCTAGTATTAGTTAAATATATTATCGTTACAAGAATTTTTCATAAATTTCGCCTTATCGCGCGCGAATCGAAAGTTCGCGTATATCGAGCCGGAGCGGTTAATTGGAGATTTAAGAAATTTATTCTAGATTACTAAGAGTGAATAATTATAATGTTAAAGGAAGTACATTAGAGGTTTAGTGCACAATTGAAACAAACTCGAGAGAAAACGGATACGAAACGCGCGCACGCGATGCTATTAAGAGTTGACTTTTGAAGGAATCTTAACCACAAAACCTCAAGCTTCTCAAGAAAGCATCACACAACATCAAAAACCCTTTTCTCCTCACCTCAAGTGCCGGCTGAAGCTCTCCAAGCAAGAAGAAGAAAACTCTTCACCATTTCACTCCAAATCACCTTAAACTTTGCATCCAACCTCAAAATTTCTTGGAGATCCACTTAAGCTAGAAGAAAGGCATCATCTCATGGTTTTCTTGGGGCTTTAGAGGTGTGAAAATTTCTGGTTTCTCTCAAGGATTAGGAGGTAATCATCCAATCTTTTAACCTCGGCTTTAGTGGGTTTAATCTTGGTTATGAAGCTTGTAGCTTCATTATTGATGTTGTTATTTGAATTGGAATGGTTGAAGTGGGCTCTATGAAATCCCATCTTGGTTGTATGGGCTCATTTGATGATAATAAGTGTTGTTTGTGTTAATTATGTGTTAAACAAGATGATGTTAGTTAGAAAAGTGAAAGGAAAACCGAAGGAAATTGCATAGGAAGATCGACCGAAATCAGTCCTGTTTTTGCCGGGCCTTTGGTTCAAATTTTTGTTGTTCAAATGACTTTGAAACTGATGTAGATATGTTGTATATGATGTGTGGAAAGTTTCTATCAAAAATTATTTGAATTGGTTGGATAAAAATTGAATTTTGGCAAGAACAAATCTGGAAATTCGTGTAACAGTGGTCCTCTGGCAGTGTTCTTTGAACGAACATATCCCTCTGTCCGGACGTCAGAATTAAGTGCTGTCAACGGAATTCAAAACTAGACATCCGTAGTTTTCTAGCGGTGTATCATGCACCTTCTAATTCGAACTGAGTCATCTGTAGTGATTGATCAAAGTTGGCTGCCCTGTTCTGTTGGCCTATCTGAGAGAAAGGTAGAAGCTGCAATTTGTGGCTCTATTTTCTCTCATTTGCAAACTGAATTTTAAAGCGATGTGTTCAGATGAAATGTAGCCTTATGATTCTAGTTTCCAATGCCACCAACCATTCTCAATTTTGAGTTGTATTGAGTGAGATATAGTCCAATTTCGGAACTGTACCAAAGCTGGAAAACCCTGATTTTGCTAGCCGATTAGTCTAGTTTGACTTGGGTCATGTTGTTTCGAAAATTTTGGTATCAAACACCTACCAAATTTATATTAGATGTTTCCTGGACCTTAGTGTCACCAATAAACCAAATTGGAGTTGATTTCATTGGGCAAAATGTTTGAAAAGGGAAGGAAAGCAAGAAGGCAGATTTGTCTTGGAAATTTCTTGAATTTTGGTAGTTTTGTTAACTACCTTCCTGTACGAGTTTTTACATGAAATTTGATAGAGGAGTATTACTCATATGGGAGTTGAATTGTACCAATTTTGGTGTCATTCTAAGACTGTTTCGTTATACAAATTGTGTGCCAAAGTTGTTCTTCAAATCTGGAAAATAGACCAACAGTCTTCATTTTTGGGCCAATTTTGAGCTACTATAATTTGGCACTCAAAACTCTGGATTTAGTTTTGCTTGTTGTGTTTAAAAAATTTGTTTAGAACTCTTATCTTAATATGAATTTTAGAGGCTAGTTCACTTTCTGTGAATTTTGCCGAATTTTCAAAGTTTACCGAAAAACATGATCGAAACTATCTTGTGTGCTTATATCAGCCATTTTGAGCTGAAATTTGAATGTCTTCCGTTTAGAATCTTGGAAAGGTGTCTTCTGAAAACTTTTAGTACATTGAACCAAGATTCCAACGGTATAAAGTTTTCCAATTTTGGACCTACTGAGTGCAAGATATGATTTTTCAAAATTGACACTTAAAACTGAATTTTTTCAATTTGTTGGAAAATGAGATTTAGAAACTCTTCACTACCCTTCGATATTGATTGACCGTTTTAAACTTGATTTCATGATGAAAATCAGTTTTTCCTTGTGTTATTAAACCCCACTTTTGAGCCTCAATTTACGAGTAATTGAGGCTTTTTTTCATGACATTTTCTTAATATTGTACAAGTGTACAATCTTTCTTGTTAATAAGGAGTTATAAGTGATAGTATATGATAGTCAAGTATTATTTGTTCAGACGCTCAAGGGGACCTTCAAGAGGATCTCGAAGCGGACGTCTAAGAGTTATTTGAGCACTTACTCCCTACTTTGATTGATGAGTGTCAAGTGCATGAATTGTTGATAAATATTTTAATTGTTAATTGAGTATTATGAAATTGTTGAGACTAGTGTGTACTTTACCGCACTCGCTCTCCCTTAAGTGATGCTACAATTGAATTGTGCTATATGAATTGATATTCGAATTGTGTGAAGTGAATTGCTATGTGAATTAAGTGAAGTGTTGCTATTGCAAACCATATTTGTGTTGTGATATCGAGTGGAGTGAACCTCCTCGACTTATGTGTATACTCGTAGGGATGCCCTCGTCCTCTCTTTCTTTTAATTATGCGATACTTGTTACTGGAATACATATGATCGGTAATTGTTCATAAACATGTCTAACTCGTAAGCCCAGAACAGATGCATGTACCACACCAATCTGGGTGGGAGGTGCTCTCATACAGTCTCAGTGCTATAATTGGTTCCCTGAGCGATAGCATGTACCACATCGATTCGAGTGGGAGGTACCTCTCATGTCGACTCAAAACCCTAAACAAATAATCGGTTCTCTGAGCGATAGCATGTACCACACCAATTCGGGTAGGAGGTACCTCTCATGTCGACTCAGAACCCTAAACCATTCTCAGTCGATTGGAGCGATGTCTCATCGACTACTGAGCGATAGTATATACCACACTGATTCGGGTGGGAGGTATCTCTCATTTCGATTCAGAACCATAAACAAAGTATAAGTCGATTGGAGCGATGTCTCATCGACCACTGAGCGATAGTATGTACCACACCGATTCGGGTGGGAGGTACCTCTCATGTCGACTCAGAATCATAAATGAATAATCGATTCCCTGAGCGATAGCATGTACCACACCGATTCGGGTGGGAGATACCTCTCATGTCGACTCAGAACCATAAATGGAGTAAGTGAAGTTCTACGGACTTAATTACCTACCCGGGTGATGGAATGTCATCACGAGGAGGTATTGGATTGAACTTTGGCAAAGCAAGTGGAAATTAACTCTTGAGAGCCCCTGTGTCCTCATTGAATGTGTTTAATTGAAAATTTTGAATTGCTTGAATGTTACAGCTTTAATTCTTGCTTAAATGCTATCACCACTTGAACTATGTGTTTTGTATGTTTTCTTGGCCTCATGAGCATCCGCTCACCCCATTAGCTTTGTTTTCCTTAACAGGGTCGGATTGCAAGTTGGGGAGAAAAGCCGACTTGATCTTTTGGTTAGAATCATGGAATGTAATTGGCTAGTCAAATGATAATGACTCTATATTTTGGGAATGTTGATGTACTTTTGAGAACTTGTGATGTAAGACTTGAAAGTCTATTTACGGAAGTGACCTTTCTCTACTTGGACTTGTATTATCGGGTATTATCTTTAAGTTTGGATTTGAATTGTACCGAGTGCTGGCGAGAGTTAGGCAGGCATCCCGCTGATACCCCTTTGGTTCGCCTTAGGGAGAAGTGGGGGCGCCACATGTTGTCCATACCTACAAACTTAATCAAATATCAATAATCTACTCAATTGATCAGCTGAACTATTATCTTTACCTTTAATGTGATAAAAAACAACTCTGCAATTATTATTGATCGAGGTGTCTCCAAATGTAAGCTGTGACGCCCCGAAAAGTATGAGTGTGAGAACCCGAAAATTTTCTAATTTTCAAGGGTTTATTTTATTTAATCGCCCGCCTTTTCTACATTTTCTGTATTAGAAAAATTCCCCAGATAAAGTTTATGAGCAAAGATAGGTTTAAAATGATTTTTCTAGTATCGGTTAGTTTTTGAGAAATTAAAAGTGTATTTTGGACGTGGGACCCGCAAGTGCGGTAAATGCATTATATTTTTGACAACTTGTTGGAATTTTGTATTAAGTGATATTATTTTACAAGGTGTTAAGATATTTGTATTGGAGAGACAAAAGGATAGAGTTGCATTAAAAAGGGTGACAAGTGTCACCTTCCTATTCAACCTTGACTTGACCATTATTTCTTACCTTTACTAATACTCAATTTTGACCCAAAAAGCACCTAAATTTCTGCAAGCTTGGCCAACCCTCTCTCTCTCAAGAAAGAAAGAAAACTCTTCAAGTTTTAGCTCCAATCTTGCTCAAGTTGAACCATCCAACCATTTGATCTTGCAATTACTCCATAAAACCTCTTCACTTAGTGATTTTGAGGTGATTGGTGAAGTTGTTTGGAAAGTTAAGGTGACCAATAGCTCTCTCTCTCTTGTTCTTAAGGTAAGTTGTGAAGAACCACCCTCCTCCTTTAATTGATGCTTAAATCATGCTTAGTGGTAGTATAAGATGCAAATTTATGGATTAAATCTTGAGTTTTGGTTGAATTGGGATAGTTTATTATTTTTGGGGATTTTTCTGTTTTAATATAAGCATGATTGTGTGGCTATCTATGATGTTTGGAAATGGTATATAATGACTCTAGGAGGTGGATAAAGTGATTAATTGTAACCAATTTCTGGTTTGGAAGAAATTTCAGAAAATTAGGGTTCTTAAGGAAGCATTCTGTCCGAATTTTTAGGTCCTAGATAGAGGCCGAATTGGCCTTAGATAAAAACATGAAAGTTGTAGGGAATGACATTTTAGAGGTGTCTAAAAAATTTCAGGTCAATCGGAGTAGTGTAGAATGAGAAAAGTCAAAATTACTATTGCTGTTCTGGTTTTACCCGAATGTAAGAATTGCGCCTGTAATTGGTTGTTTTGGCTGGAATTGATTCCGAATTGGTTGTTGAGGCCTTCTGATGAAATTTATCCCTGTTTCTTAGCTTTCATCTGGTTTTGGAATTTCTGGATTTGGACTTGGAGAGCCTGATTTATGATGTTTCCGCTAGAATGCATTTTGGTGAATCTGTTTTACGTTGTTGATGTAGTATCTTGCATTTTTTACCTATTTTCACTCAAAACTGGGTTGAGTGACCTTCTGTGATGTTGTAGCCCTGTCTTTTAGTTTCGAAATGATGGGTCTTGCACCTTCATCCGACAATCGTAACGCCTTTGGTACCATTACCGCAAAATGACGTCAAAACTATTTTCTGATTTTGAGCTTAACTTTCATTTCCGAACTTTTCCCTAGTTTGACTTGTACTAGTACTACTTGGAGCTTGCTGATTGGCTATTGGATGAACTTGTTGTTGTGTGTGTACCTTTGGGACTGGCTGAGGAAATAATGAAGCCGTGATGGCTGGAAAAGTAAGCAAATTCAGGAGAAATGCTGTCCGAACTTTTAAAGGACTTGTTTGCATTGAGTTTGTGATCTAAGATTTGGATTTGAGCAAGGCAATGTTATATGATGGATGATTTCTGAGCCGTGGAGGTGAGTGACCCTAAACCATTGCATATCATGCGTGCTTGCATGTGAGTTCATGACATGATTTGGCTTCAATGAGTTCTGGGAAAGTCTTGTGCTGGACACCAACGTCTCCACTCTATTTATGGTTCATGTTCATGTTTATCTGGAGCTCAAAAGGGGCTCCCTCTTAATGTTAATGTTAATGTTAAATGATCTATTTGAGCGTTGGGTGTTCAAGTGCTATGATTTCCCTGGCTCACGAGAGCACTAAACGAACATTTGATCTCTGAATCATGACATCATCGAAATGATCGAAATGCAACATTGTGAATTATATTTGTTTAATGACTTTACTGGTTACTCGCTGAGCTTCTAGCTCACCCCAAAACTATGTTATTCCCCTCCACAGGGCTCGTGGCGAAGGAAGGCTTGTTGTGATTTTATTGTTGTGGAATTCCTCTTGTATAAGAATTGGGATCATGGATCAGAGTGGCGCAGTGGAAGCGTGGACGCTTCGCTTTTGATATGTAAATGTTGGAACATTTGAGTTATATTTGAGATTTATCTTGTATTTATTTGAGGACTGTAGTGAACGACTGAGTCCCGGCGAGAGCTGGGCAGACGGCCCGCCGAACCCTCTGATTTGCCTTAGGGGGAGGTGGGGTCGTCACAGTTGGTATCAGAGCTTAGGCTTCAGATCTCTGTAGTTTATCCTAGGCTTGAAGTTTAGGATGCCGGACTGTGGGTTTGGTTTGCAATATTAGTGATTCTTGCGGGATATCTCGACATGATTGGTACAAGATGGAATGTCGAGGACGACATTCTTTTAAGGAGGGGAGTTTGTGACGCCCCGAAAAGTATGAGTGTGAGAACCCGAAAATTTTTTAATTTTCAAGGGTTTATTTTATTTAATCGCCCGCCTTTTCTACATTTTCTGTATTAGAAAAATTCCCCAGATAAAGTTTATGAGCAAAGATAGGTTTAAAATGATTTTTCTAGTATCGGTTAGTTTTTGAGAAATTAAAAGCGTATTTTGGACGTGGGACCCGCAAGTGCGGTAAATGCATTATATTTTTGACAACTTGTTGGAATTTTGTATTAAGTGATATTATTTTACAAGGTGTTAAGATATTTGTATTGGAGAGACAAAAGGATGGAGTTGCATTAAAAAGAGTGACAAGTGTCACCTTCCTATTCAACCTTGACTTGACCATTATTTCTTACATTTACTAATACTCAATTTTGACCCAAAAAGCACCTAAATTTCTGCAAGCTTGGCCAACCCTCTCTCTCTCAAGAAAGAAAGAAAACTCTTCAAGTTTTAGCTCCAATCTTGCTCAAGTTGAACCATCCAACCATTTGATCTTGCAATTACTCCATAAAACCTCTTCACTTAGTGATTTTGAGGTGATTGGTGAAGTTGTTTGGAAAGTTAAGGTGACCAATAGCTCTCTCTCTCTTGTTCTTAAGGTAAGTTATGAAGAACCACCCTCCTCCTTTAATTGATGCTTAAATCATGCTTAGTGGTAGTATAAGATGCAAATTTATGGATTAAATCTTGAGTTTTGGTTGAATTGGTGAAGTTTATTATTTTTGGGGATTTTTCTGTTTTAATATAAGCATGATTGTGTGGCTATCTATGATGTTTGGAAATGGTATATAATGACTCTAGGAGGTGGATAAAGTGATTAATTGTAACCAATTTCTGGTTTGGAAGAAATTTCAGAAAATTAGGGTTCTTAAGGAAGCATTCTGTCCGAATTTTTAGGTCCTAGATAGAGGCCGAATTGGCCTTAGCTAAAAACATGAAAGTTGTAGGGAATGACATTTTAGAGGTGTCTAAAAAATTTCAGGTCAATCGGAGTAGTGTAGAATGAGAAAAGTCGAAATTACTATTGCTGTTCTGGTTTTACCCGAATGTAAGAATTGCGCCTGTAATTGGTTGTTTTGGCTGGAATTGATTCCTAATTGGTTGTTGAGGCCTTCTGATGAAATTTATCCCTGTTTCTTAGCTTTCATCTGGTTTTGGAATTTCTGGATTTGGACTTAGAGAGCCTGATTTATGATGTTTCCGCTAGAATGCATTTTGGTGAATCTGTTTTACGTTGTTGATGTAGTATCTTGCATTTTTGACCTGTTTTCACTCAAAACTGGGTTGAGTGACCTTCTGTGATGTTGTAGCCCTGTCTTTTAGCTTCGAAATGATGGGTCTTGCACCTTCATCCGACAATCGTAACGCCTTTGATACCATTACCGCAAAATGACGTCAAAACTATTTTCTGATTTTGAGATTAACTTTCATTTCTGAACTTTTCCCTAGTTTGACTTGTACAAGTACTACTTGGAGCTTGCTGATTGGCCATTGGATGAACTTGTTGTTGTGTGTGTACCTTTGGGACTGGCTGAGGAAATAATGAAGCCATGATGGCTGGAAAAGTAAGCAAATTCAGGGGAAATGCTGTCCGAACTTTTAAAGGACTTGTTTGCATTGAGTTTGTGATCTAAGATTTGGATTTGAGCAAGGCAATGTTATATGATGGATGATTTCTGAGCCGTGGAGGTGAGTGACCCTAAACTATTGCATATCATTCGTGCTTGCATGTGAGTTCATGACATGATTTGGCTTCAATGCGTTCTGGGAAAGTCTTGTGCTGGACACCAACGTCTCCACTCTATTTATGGTTCATGTTCATGTTTATCTGGAGCTCAAAAGGGGCTCCCTCTTAATGTTAATGTTAATGTTAAATGATCTATTTGAGCGTTGGGTGTTCAAGTGCTATGATTTCCCTGGCTCACGAGAGCACTAAACGAACATTTGATCTCTGAATCATGACATCATCGAAATGATCGAAATGCAACATTGTGAATTATATTTGTTTAATGACTTTACTGGTTACTCGCTGAGCTTCTAGCTCACCCCAAAACTATGTTATTCCCCTCCACAGGGCTCGTGGCGAAGGAAGGCTTGTTGTGATTTTATTGTTGTGGAATTCCTCTTGTATAAGAATTGGGATCATGGATCAGAGTGGCGCAGTGGAAGCGTGGACGCTTCGCTTTTGATATGTAAATGTTGGAACATTTGAGTTATATTTGAGATTTATCTTGTATTTATTTGAGGACTGTAGTGAACGACTGAGTCCCGGCGAGAGCTGGGCAGGCGGCCCGCCGAACCCTCTGGTTTGCCTTAGGGGGAGGTGGGGTCGTCACAGTTGGTATCAGAGCTTAGGCTTCAGATCTCTGTAGTTATCCTAGGCTTGAAGTTTAGGATGCCGGACTGTGGGTTTGGTTTGCAATATTAGTGATTCTTGCGGGATATCTCGACTTGATTGGTACAAGATGGAATGTCGAGGACGACATTCTTTTAAGGAGGGGAGTTTGTGACGCCCCGAAAAGTATGAGTGTGAGAACCCGAAAATTTTCTAATTTTCAAGGGTTTATTTTATTTAATCGCCCCCCTTTTCTACATTTTCTGTATTAGAAAAATTCCCCAGATAAAGTTTATGAGCAAAGATAGGTTTAAAATAATTTTTCTAGTATCGGTTAGTTTTTGAGAAATTAAAAGCGTATTTTGGACGTGGGACCCGCAAGTGCGGTAAATGCATTATATTTTTGACAACTTGTTGGAATTTTGTATTAAGTGATATTATTTTACAAGGTGTTAAGATATTTGTATTGGAGAGACAAAAGGATAGAGTTGCATTAAAAAGGGTGACAAGTGTCACCTTCCTATTCAACCTTGACTTGACCATTATTTCTTACCTTTACTAATACTCAATTTTGACCCAAAAAGCACCTAAATTTCTGCAAGCTTGGCCAACCCTCTCTCTCTCAAGAAAGAAAGAAAACTCTTCAAGTTTTAGCTCCAATCTTGCTCAAGTTGAACCATCCAACCATTTGATCTTGCAATTACTCCATAAAACCTCTTCACTTAGTGATTTTGAGGTGATTGGTGAAGTTGTTTGGAAAGTTAAGGTGACCAATAGCTCTCTCTCTCTTGTTCTTAAGGTAAGTTGTGAAGAACCACCCTCCTCCTTTAATTGATGCTTAAATCATGCTTAGTGGTAGTATAAGATGCAAATTTATGGATTAAATCTTGAGTTTTGGTTGAATTGGTGAAGTTTATTATTTTTGGGGATTTTTCTGTTTTAATATAAGCATGATTGTGTGGCTATCTATGATGTTTGGAAATGGTATATAATGACTCTAGGAGGTGGATAAAGTGATTAATTGTAACCAATTTCTGGTTTGGAAGAAATTTCAGAAAATTAGGGTTCTTAAGGAAGCATTCTGTCCGAATTTTTAGGTCCTAGATAGAGGCCGAATTGGCCTTAGATAAAAACATGAAAGTTGTAGGGAATGACATTTTAGAGGTGTCTAAAAAATTTCAGGTCAATCGGAGTAGTGTAGAATGAGAAAAGTCAAAATTACTATTGCTGTTCTGGTTTTACCCGAATGTAAGAATTGCGCCTGTAATTGGTTGTTTTGGCTGGAATTGATTCCGAATTGGTTGTTGAGGCCTTCTGATGAAATTTATCCCTGTTTCTTAGCTTTCATCTGGTTTTGGAATTTCTGGATTTGGACTTGGAGAGCCTGATTTATGATGTTTCCGCTAGAATGCATTTTGGTGAATCTGTTTTACGTTGTTGATGTAGTATCTTGCATTTTTTACCTATTTTCACTCAAAACTGGGTTGAGTGACCTTCTGTGATGTTGTAGCCCTGTCTTTTAGTTTCGAAATGATGGGTCTTGCACCTTCATCCGACAATCGTAACGCCTTTGGTACCATTACCGCAAAATGACGTCAAAACTATTTTCTGATTTTGAGCTTAACTTTCATTTCCGAACTTTTCCCTAGTTTGACTTGTACTAGTACTACTTGGAGCTTGCTGATTGGCTATTGGATGAACTTGTTGTTGTGTGTGTACCTTTGGGACTGGCTGAGGAAATAATGAAGCCGTGATGGCTGGAAAAGTAAGCAAATTCAGGAGAAATGCTGTCCGAACTTTTAAAGGACTTGTTTGCATTGAGTTTGTGATCTAAGATTTGGATTTGAGCAAGGCAATGTTATATGATGGATGATTTCTGAGCCGTGGAGGTGAGTGACCCTAAACCATTGCATATCATGCGTGCTTGCATGTGAGTTCATGACATGATTTGGCTTCAATGAGTTCTGGGAAAGTCTTGTGCTGGACACCAACGTCTCCACTCTATTTATGGTTCATGTTCATGTTTATCTGGAGCTCAAAAGGGGCTCCCTCTTAATGTTAATGTTAATGTTAAATGATCTATTTGAGCGTTGGGTGTTCAAGTGCTATGATTTTCCTGGCTCACGAGAGCACTAAACGAACATTTGATCTCTGAATCATGACATCATCGAAATGATCGAAATGCAACATTGTGAATTATATTTGTTTAATGACTTTACTGGTTACTCGCTGAGCTTCTAGCTCACCCCAAAACTATGTTATTCCCCTCCACAGGGCTCGTGGCGAAGGAAGGCTTGTTGTGATTTTATTGTTGTGGAATTCCTCTTGTATAAGAATTGGGATCATGGATCAGAGTGGCGCAGTGGAAGCGTGGACGCTTCGCTTTTGATATGTAAATGTTGGAACATTTGAGTTATATTTGAGATTTATCTTGTATTTATTTGAGGACTGTAGTGAACGACTGAGTCCCGGCGAGAGCTGGGCAGGCGGCCCGCCGAACCCTCTGGTTTGCCTTAGGGGGAGGTGGGGTCGTCACAGTTGGTATCAGAGCTTAGGCTTCAGATCTCTGTAGTGTATCCTAGGCTTGAAGTTTAGGATGCCGGACTGTGGGTTTGGTTTGCAATATTAGTGATTCTTGCGGGATATCTCGACTTGATTGGTACAAGATGGAATGTCGAGGACGACATTCTTTTAAGGAGGGGAGTTTGTGACGCCCCGAAAAGTATGAGTGTGAGAACCCGAAAATTTTCTAATTTTCAAGGGTTTATTTTATTTAATCGCCCCGCCTTTTCTACATTTTCTGTATTAGAAAAATTCCCCAGATAAAGTTTATGAGCAAAGATAGGTTTAAAATAATTTTTCTAGTATCGGTTAGTTTTTGAGAAATTAAAAGCGTATTTTGGACGTGGGACCCGCAAGTGCGGTAAATGCATTATATTTTTGACAACTTGTTGGAATTTTGTATTAAGTGATATTATTTTACAAGGTGTTAAGATATTTGTATTGGAGAGACAAAAGGATAGAGTTGCATTAAAAAGGGTGACAAGTGTCACCTTCCTATTCAACCTTGACTTGACCATTATTTCTTACCTTTACTAATACTCAATTTTGACCCAAAAAGCACCTAAATTTCTGCAAGCTTGGCCAACCCTCTCTCTCTCAAGAAAGAAAGAAAACTCTTCAAGTTTTAGCTCCAATCTTGCTCAAGTTGAACCATCCAACCATTTGATCTTGCAATTACTCCATAAAACCTCTTCACTTAGTGATTTTGAGGTGATTGGTGAAGTTGTTTGGAAAGTTAAGGTGACCAATAGCTCTCTCTCTCTTGTTCTTAAGGTAAGTTGTGAAGAACCACCCTCCTCCTTTAATTGATGCTTAAATCATGCTTAGTGGTAGTATAAGATGCAAATTTATGGATTAAATCTTGAGTTTTGGTTGAATTGGTGAAGTTTATTATTTTTGGGGATTTTTCTGTTTTAATATAAGCATGATTGTGTGGCTATCTATGATGTTTGGAAATGGTATATAATGACTCTAGGAGGTGGATAAAGTGATTAATTGTAACCAATTTCTGGTTTGGAAGAAATTTCAGAAAATTAGGGTTCTTAAGGAAGCATTCTGTCCGAATTTTTAGGTCCTAGATAGAGGCCGAATTGGCCTTAGATAAAAACATGAAAGTTGTAGGGAATGACATTTTAGAGGTGTCTAAAAAATTTCAGGTCAATCGGAGTAGTGTAGAATGAGAAAAGTCAAAATTACTATTGCTGTTCTGGTTTTACCCGAATGTAAGAATTGCGCCTGTAATTGGTTGTTTTGGCTGGAATTGATTCCGAATTGGTTGTTGAGGCCTTCTGATGAAATTTATCCCTGTTTCTTAGCTTTCATCTGGTTTTGGAATTTCTGGATTTGGACTTGGAGAGCCTGATTTATGATGTTTCCGCTAGAATGCATTTTGGTGAATCTGTTTTACGTTGTTGATGTAGTATCTTGCATTTTTTACCTATTTTCACTCAAAACTGGGTTGAGTGACCTTCTGTGATGTTGTAGCCCTGTCTTTTAGTTTCGAAATGATGGGTCTTGCACCTTCATCCGACAATCGTAACGCCTTTGGTACCATTACCGCAAAATGACGTCAAAACTGTTTTCTGGTTTTGAGCTTAACTTTCATTTCCGAACTTTTCCCTAGTTTGACTTGTACTAGTACTACTTGGAGCTTGCTGATTGGCTATTGGATGAACTTGTTGTTGTGTGTGTACCTTTGGGACTGGCTGAGGAAATAATGAAGCCATGATGGCTGGAAAAGTAAGCAAATTCAGGGGAAATGCTGTCCGAACTTTTAAAGGACTTGTTTGCATTGAGTTTGTGATCTAAGATTTGGATTTGAGCAAGGCAATGTTATATGATGGATGATTTCTGAGCCGTGGAGGTGAGTGACCCTAAACTATTGCATATCATGCGTGCTTGCATGTGAGTTCATGACATGATTTGGCTTCAATGAGTTCTGGGAAAGTCTTGTGCTGGACACCAACGTCTCCACTCTATTTATGGTTCATGTTCATGTTTATCTGGAGCTCAAAAGGAGCTCCCTCTTAATGTTAATGTTAATGTTAAATGATCTATTTGAGCGTTGGGTGTTCAAGTGCTATGATTTTCCTGGCTCACGAGAGCACTAAACGAACATTTGATCTCTGAATCATGACATCATCGAAATGATCGAAATGCAACATTGTGAATTATATTTGTTTAATGACTTTACTGGTTACTCGCTGAGCTTCTAGCTCACCCCAAAACTATGTTATTCCCCTCCACAGGGCTCGTGGCGAAGGAAGGCTTGTTGTGATTTTATTGTTGTGGAATTCCTCTTGTATAAGAATTGGGATCATGGATCAGAGTGGCGCAGTGGAAGCGTGGACGCTTCGCTTTTGATATGTAAATGTTGGAACATTTGAGTTATATTTGAGATTTATCTTGTATTTATTTGAGGGCTGTAGTGAACGACTGAGTCCCGGCGAGAGCTGGGCAGGCGGCCCGCCGAACCCTCTGGTTTGCCTTAGGGGGAGGTGGGGTCGTCACAGTTGGTATCAGAGCTTAGGCTTCAGATCTCTGTAGTGTATCCTAGGCTTGAAGTTTAGGATGCCGGACTGTGGGTTTGGTTTGCAATATTAGTGATTCTTGCGGGATATCTCGACTTGATTGGTACAAGATGGAATGTCGAGGACGACATTCTTTTAAGGAGGGGAGTTTGTGACGCCCCGAAAAGTATGAGTGTGAGAACCCGAAAATTTTCTAATTTTCAAGGGTTTATTTTATTTAATCGCCCGCCTTTTCTACATTTTCTGTATTAGAAAAATTCCCCAGATAAAGTTTATGAGCAAAGATAGGTTTAAAATGATTTTTCTAGTATCGGTTAGTTTTTGAGAAATTAAAAGCGTATTTTGGACGTGGGACCCGCAAGTGCGGTAAATGCATTATATTTTTGACAACTTGTTGGAATTTTGTATTAAGTGATATTATTTTACAAGGTGTTAAGATATTTGTATTGGAGAGACAAAAGGATAGAGTTGCATTAAAAAGGGTGACAAGTGTCACCTTCCTATTCAACCTTGACTTGACCATTATTTCTTACCTTTACTAATACTCAATTTTGACCCAAAAAGCACCTAAATTTCTGCAAGCTTGGCCAACCCTCTCTCTCTCAAGAAAGAAAGAAAACTCTTCAAGTTTTAGCTCCAATCTTGCTCAAGTTGAACCATCCAACCATTTGATCTTGCAATTACTCCATAAAACCTCTTCACTTAGTGATTTTGAGGTGATTGGTGAAGTTGTTTGGAAAGTTAAGGTGACCAATAGCTCTCTCTCTCTTGTTCTTAAGGTAAGTTGTGAAGAACCACCCTCCTCCTTTAATTGATGCTTAAATCATGCTTAGTGGTAGTATAAGATGCAAATTTATGGATTAAATCTTGAGTTTTGGTTGAATTGGTGAAGTTTATTATTTTTGGGGATTTTTCTGTTTTAATATAAGCATGATTGTGTGGCTATCTATGATGTTTGGAAATGGTATATAATGACTCTAGGAGGTGGATAAAGTGATTAATTGTAACCAATTTCTGGTTTGGAAGAAATTTCAGAAAATTAGGGTTCTTAAGGAAGCATTCTGTCCGAATTTTTAGGTCCTAGATAGAGGCCGAATTGGCCTTAGATAAAAACATGAAAGTTGTAGGGAATGACATTTTAGAGGTGTCTAAAAAATTTCAGGTCAATCGGAGTAGTGTAGAATGAGAAAAGTCAAAATTACTATTGCTGTTCTGGTTTTACCCGAATGTAAGAATTGCGCCTGTAATTGGTTGTTTTGGCTGGAATTGATTCCGAATTGGTTGTTGAGGCCTTCTGATGAAATTTATCCCTGTTTCTTAGCTTTCATCTGGTTTTGGAATTTCTGGATTTGGACTTGGAGAGCCTGATTTATGATGTTTCCGCTAGAATGCATTTTGGTGAATCTGTTTTACGTTGTTGATGTAGTATCTTGCATTTTTTACCTATTTTCACTCAAAACTGGGTTGAGTGACCTTCTGTGATGTTGTAGCCCTGTCTTTTAGTTTCGAAATGATGGGTCTTGCACCTTCATCCGACAATCGTAACGCCTTTGGTACCATTACCGCTGAAAAACTATTTTCTGATTTTGAGCTTAACTTTCATTTCCGAACTTTTCCCTAGTTTGACTTGTACTAGTACTACTTGGAGCTTGCTGATTGGCTATTGGATGAACTTGTTGTTGTGTGTGTACCTTTGGGACTGGCTGAGGAAATAATGAAGCCGTGATGGCTGGAAAAGTAAGCAAATTCAGGAGAAATGCTGTCCGAACTTTTAAAGGACTTGTTTGCATTGAGTTTGTGATCTAAGATTTGGATTTGAGCAAGGCAATGTTATATGATGGATGATTTCTGAGCCGTGGAGGTGAGTGACCCTAAACCATTGCATATCATGCGTGCTTGCATGTGAGTTCATGACATGATTTGGCTTCAATGAGTTCTGGGAAAGTCTTGTGCTGGACACCAACGTCTCCACTCTATTTATGGTTCATGTTCATGTTTATCTGGAGCTCAAAAGGGGCTCCCTCTTAATGTTAATGTTAATGTTAAATGATCTATTTGAGCGTTGGGTGTTCAAGTGCTATGATTTTCCTGGCTCACGAGAGCACTAAACGAACATTTGATCTCTGAATCATGACATCATCGAAATGATCGAAATGCAACATTGTGAATTATATTTGTTTAATGACTTTACTGGTTACTCGCTGAGCTTCTAGCTCACCCCAAAACTATGTTATTCCCCTCCACAGGGCTCGTGGCGAAGGAAGGCTTGTTGTGATTTTATTGTTGTGGAATTCCTCTTGTATAAGAATTGGGATCATGGATCAGAGTGGCGCAGTGGAAGCGTGGACGCTTCGCTTTTGATATGTAAATGTTGGAACATTTGAGTTATATTTGAGATTTATCTTGTATTTATTTGAGGGCTGTAGTGAACGACTGAGTCCCGGCGAGAGCTGGGCAGGCGGCCCGCCGAACCCTCTGGTTTGCCTTAGGGGGAGGTGGGGTCGTCACAGTTGGTATCAGAGCTTAGGCTTCAGATCTCTGTAGTGTATCCTAGGCTTGAAGTTTAGGATGCCGGACTGTGGGTTTGGTTTGCAATATTAGTGATTCTTGCGGGATATCTCGACTTGATTGGTACAAGATGGAATGTCGAGGACGACATTCTTTTAAGGAGGGGAGTTTGTGACGCCCCGAAAAGTATGAGTGTGAGAACCCGAAAATTTTCTAATTTTCAAGGGTTTATTTTATTTAATCGCCCGCCTTTTCTACATTTTCTGTATTAGAAAAATTCCCCAGATAAAGTTTATGAGCAAAGATAGGTTTAAAATGATTTTTCTAGTATCGGTTAGTTTTTGAGAAATTAAAAGCGTATTTTGGACGTGGGACCCGCAAGTGCGGTAAATGCATTATATTTTTGACAACTTGTTGGAATTTTGTATTAAGTGATATTATTTTACAAGGTGTTAAGATATTTGTATTGGAGAGACAAAAGGATAGAGTTGCATTAAAAAGGGTGACAAGTGTCACCTTCCTATTCAACCTTGACTTGACCATTATTTCTTACCTTTACTAATACTCAATTTTGACCCAAAAAGCACCTAAATTTCTGCAAGCTTGGCCAACCCTCTCTCTCTCAAGAAAGAAAGAAAACTCTTCAAGTTTTAGCTCCAATCTTGCTCAAGTTGAACCATCCAACCATTTGATCTTGCAATTACTCCATAAAACCTCTTCACTTAGTGATTTTGAGGTGATTGGTGAAGTTGTTTGGAAAGTTAAGGTGACCAATAGCTCTCTCTCTCTTGTTCTTAAGGTAAGTTGTGAAGAACCACCCTCCTCCTTTAATTGATGCTTAAATCATGCTTAGTGGTAGTATAAGATGCAAATTTATGGATTAAATCTTGAGTTTTGGTTGAATTGGTGAAGTTTATTATTTTTGGGGATTTTTCTGTTTTAATATAAGCATGATTGTGTGGCTATCTATGATGTTTGGAAATGGTATATAATGACTCTAGGAGGTGGATAAAGTGATTAATTGTAACCAATTTCTGGTTTGGAAGAAATTTCAGAAAATTAGGGTTCTTAAGGAAGCATTCTGTCCGAATTTTTAGGTCCTAGATAGAGGCCGAATTGGCCTTAGATAAAAACATGAAAGTTGTAGGGAATGACATTTTAGAGGTGTCTAAAAAATTTCAGGTCAATCGGAGTAGTGTAGAATGACAAAAGTCAAAATTACTATTGCTGTTCTGGTTTTACCCGAATGTAAGAATTGCGCCTGTAATTGGTTGTTTTGGCTGGAATTGATTCCGAATTGGTTGTTGAGGCCTTCTGATGAAATTTATCCCTGTTTCTTAGCTTTCATCTGGTTTTGGAATTTCTGGATTTGGACTTGGAGAGCCTGATTTATGATGTTTCCGCTAGAATGCATTTTGGTGAATCTGTTTTACGTTGTTGATGTAGTATCTTGCATTTTTGACCTGTTTTCACTCAAAAATGGGTTGAGTGACCTTCTGTGATGTTGTAGCCCTGTCTTTTAGCTTCGAAATGGTGGGTCTTGCACCTTCATCCGACAATCGTAACGCCTTTGGTACCATTACCGCAAAATGACGTCAAAACTGTTTTCTGGTTTTGAGCTTAACTTTCATTTCCGAACTTTTCCCTAGTTTGACTTGTACTAGTACTACTTGGAGCTTGCTGATTGGCTATTGGATGAACTTGTTGTTGTGTGTGTACCTTTGGGACTGGCTGAGGAAATAATGAAGCCATGATGGCTGGAAAAGTAAGCAAATTCAGGGGAAATGCTGTCCGAACTTTTAAAGGACTTGTTTGCATTGAGTTTGTGATCTAAGATTTGGATTTGAGCAAGGCAATGTTATATGATGGATGATTTCTGAGCCATGGAGGTGAGTGACCCTAAACTATTGCATATCATTTGTGCTTGCATGTGAGTTCATGACATGATTTGGCTTCAATGAGTTCTGGGAAAGTCTTGTGCTGGACACCAACGTCTCCACTCTATTTATGGTTCATGTTCATGTTTATCTGGAGCTCAAAAGGGGCTCCCTCTTAATGTTAATGTTAATGTTAAATGATCTATTTGAGCGTTGGGTGTTCAAGTGCTATGATTTTCCTGGCTCACGAGAGCACTAAACGAACATTTGATCTCTGAATCATGACATCATCGAAATGATCGAAATGCAACATTGTGAATTATATTTGTTTAATGACTTTACTGGTTACTCGCTGAGCTTCTAGCTCACCCCAAAACTATGTTATTCCCCTCCACAGGGCTCGTGGCGAAGGAAGGCTTGTTGTGATTTTATTGTTGTGGAATTCCTCTTGTATAAGAATTGGGATCATGGATCAGAGTGGCGCAGTGGAAGCGTGGACGCTTCGCTTTTGATATGTAAATGTTGGAACATTTGAGTTATATTTGAGATTTATCTTGTATTTATTTGAGGGCTGTAGTGAACGACTGAGTCCCGGCGAGAGCTGGGCAGGCGGCCCGCCGAACCCTCTGGTTTGCCTTAGGGGGAGGTGGGGTCGTCACAGTTGGTATCAGAGCTTAGGCTTCAGATCTCTGTAGTGTATCCTAGGCTTGAAGTTTAGGATGCCGGACTGTGGGTTTGGTTTGCAATATTAGTGATTCTTGCGGGATATCTCGACTTGATTGGTACAAGATGGAATGTCGAGGACGACATTCTTTTAAGGAGGGGAGTTTGTGACGCCCCGAAAAGTATGAGTGTGAGAACCCGAAAATTTTCTAATTTTCAAGGGTTTATTTTATTTAATCGCCCCGCCTTTTCTACATTTTCTGTATTAGAAAAATTCCCCAGATAAAGTTTATGAGCAAAGATAGGTTTAAAATAATTTTTCTAGTATCGGTTAGTTTTTGAGAAATTAAAAGCGTATTTTGGACGTGGGACCCGCAAGTGCGGTAAATGCATTATATTTTTGACAACTTGTTGGAATTTTGTATTAAGTGATATTATTTTACAAGGTGTTAAGATATTTGTATTGGAGAGACAAAAGGATAGAGTTGCATTAAAAAGGGTGACAAGTGTCACCTTCCTATTCAACCTTGACTTGACCATTATTTCTTACCTTTACTAATACTCAATTTTGACCCAAAAAGCACCTAAATTTCTGCAAGCTTGGCCAACCCTCTCTCTCTCAAGAAAGAAAGAAAACTCTTCAAGTTTTAGCTCCAATCTTGCTCAAGTTGAACCATCCAACCATTTGATCTTGCAATTACTCCATAAAACCTCTTCACTTAGTGATTTTGAGGTGATTGGTGAAGTTGTTTGGAAAGTTAAGGTGACCAATAGCTCTCTCTCTCTTGTTCTTAAGGTAAGTTGTGAAGAACCACCCTCCTCCTTTAATTGATGCTTAAATCATGCTTAGTGGTAGTATAAGATGCAAATTTATGGATTAAATCTTGAGTTTTGGTTGAATTGGTGAAGTTTATTATTTTTGGGGATTTTTCTGTTTTAATATAAGCATGATTGTGTGGCTATCTATGATGTTTGGAAATGGTATATAATGACTCTAGGAGGTGGATAAAGTGATTAATTGTAACCAATTTCTGGTTTGGAAGAAATTTCAGAAAATTAGGGTTCTTAAGGAAGCATTCTGTCCGAATTTTTAGGTCCTAGATAGAGGCCGAATTGGCCTTAGCTAAAAACATGAAAGTTGTAGGGAATGACATTTTAGAGGTGTCTAAAAAATTTCAGGTCAATTGGAGTAGTGTAGAATGAGAAAAGTCGAAATTACTATTGCTGTTCTGGTTTTACCCGAATGTAAGAATTGCGCCTGTAATTGGTTGTTTTGGCTGGAATTGATTCCGAATTGGTTGTTGAGGCCTTCTGATGAAATTTATCCCTGTTTCTTAGCTTTCATCTGGTTTTGGAATTTCTGGATTTGGACTTGGAGAGCCTGATTTATGATGTTTCCGCTAGAATGCATTTTGGTGAATCTGTTTTACGTTGTTGATGTAGTATCTTGCATTTTTGACCTGTTTTCACTCAAAAATGGGTTGAGTGACCTTCTGTGATGTTGTAGCCCTGTCTTTTAGCTTCGAAATGGTGGGTCTTGCACCTTCATCCGACAATCGTAACGCCTTTGGTACCATTACCGCAAAATGACGTCAAAACGTTTTCTGGTTTTGAGCTTAACTTTCATTTCCGAACTTTTCCCTAGTTTGACTTGTACTAGTACTACTTGGAGCTTGCTGATTGGCTATTGGATGAACTTGTTGTTGTGTGTGTACCTTTGGGACTGGCTGAGGAAATAATGAAGCCATGATGGCTGGAAAAGTAAGCAAATTCAGGGGAAATGCTGTCCGAACTTTTAAAGGACTTGTTTGCATTGAGTTTGTGATCTAAGATTTGGATTTGAGCAAGGCAATGTTATATGATGGATGATTTCTGAGCCATTGAGGTGAGTGACCCCAAACTATTGTTAAAGCTTCTTATGAAATATTTCTTGCATTATTTACTCGACTGCATATCATGCGTGCTTGCATGTGAGTTCATGACATGTTTTGGCTTGAAATGAGTACTTGGGGAGTCTTGTGCTGAACACCAACGTCTCCTCCGTGTGTTTATGTTCATGTTCATCTGGAGCTCAAAAGGGGCTCCCTCTTAATGTTAATGTTAATGTTAAATGATCTATTTGAGCGTTGGGTGTTCAAGTGCAATGATTTCACCGGCTCATGAGAGCAATAAACGTACATTTGATCTCTGAATCATGACATCATCGAAATGATCGAAATGCATTATTGTGAAATATATTTGATTTCTGATTTTACTGGTTACTCGCTGAGCTTCAAGCTCACCCCAAAACTATTTTATTCCCCTCCACAGGTCTCGTGGCGAAGGAAGGCTTGTTGTGATTTTATTGTTGTGGAATTCCTCTTGTATAAGAATTGGGATCATGGATCAGAGTGGCGCAGTGGAAGCGTGGACGCTTCGCTTTTGATATGTAAATGTTGGAACATTTGAGTTATATTTGAGATTTATCTTGTATTTATTTGAGGACTATAGTGAACGACTGAGTCCCGGCGAGAACTGGGCAGGCGGCCCGCCGAACCCTCTGGTTTGCCTTAGGGGGAGGTGGGGTCGTCACATAAGCCATCTTGCTTTAGGAAAGCGAACAAAGTGGCGGATATCTTGGCTAATGTGGGGCTATGTCATCCACAACATGATATCAAAATTTATGAGCACTTTAACATGTGGCCGCAGTTGGCTCGCGGAGAAATTAGGCTGGATACAATGGGAATGCCTTCTATTAGAAAGGTAAAGATATCCTAGATGTATGTCTTGTCAAGTTCATTCTCTATTGCAACTTTGGTTGCTATGAATAAAAGCTGGGTGGCGTCCATCCTCATGGACGGGGTTAGCCAAAAAACAATGTAAGCCATCTTCTTTTCCTAATTTTTTTACTATTTTTATTATGGTAAAATTTTACAATGGCTACACAGTCAGTTCTAACTAAAATCTCTTCTTTACTTATGAGGAATAATCTGAAACTATTTAGGCCATATACTACTGCTAATATTTCTTGATCAATGTTACAAGTAAGTCCTTTTTCCTTAAAGTTATCACTGCTACATCTACAAATTTCTTCTTCTAATTTTTTGCTATACTTATGTGATTTTCTTTTTAATACTGCGCCCCAACCTTGTTCACACCCATCTATTTCTACAATTAAGTAATCTGTATCTAAAGGTAATCTTAATGGTGGTAAGTTTTTTACAACTTCTTTTATTTTTTTGATTTGTTTTTCATCTTCTATATTAAAGTTTCTTTGTCCTTTTAATGTTATTTTACTATATAAAGGTCCTACTAAGTTTTCCAAATCTTTAATAAAAGGTCTTGCATAATTTAGTAATTCCAAAAATTGTTGTAATTGTTTTATATCTAAATTATCTGGGAATTCTATATCCTTCGTAGCTATATGGGGTTGTAGTTTTATTCTATCATTTCCTAATTTTGCTCCTAAAAATTCTATATTTTGTCTAAAAACTTGAGCCTTACTACTACTTATAATAATTTCATGTTTTTAAAAATTCTGATAATACTAATTTTAAATGACTAATATGTTTTTTTTATTTTTAGAGTGTACAAGTATATCATCTATATATACACAGACAAATTTATTAAATTTTAGAAAAATATTGTCCATTTTTCTCTGAAAAATTGAAGCAGCATTTTTTTAGTCCAAAAGGCAAAATTAGCCATTCATAATGACCTAATGGACATGTAAATGTTGTCCATGGCATACCATTAGGATACATTCTAATTTGCCAGAACCTTGATTTACACTCGAACTTACTCAAAATAATACTTTTTTGAATTCTATTTAACAATTCTGTTTCATCTGGAATATCATAACTATCATTTAATGTATTATCATCTAGTTTTCTATAATCTATTACCATTCTACTTTTTCCTCTAACTACCTCACTATGCTTTCTAACTATAAAGGTTGGCTTCTATAGGGACTATTAGATTTTTTAATTACATGTAATTGTAATAGATATGTGCATTTCAAATTCTTTTAAATTATCATTCGTGGCTTCTATCTTTTTAAATTTATTATAAAATTGGATCTTTTAGTTCTAATTTGCAACAAATCTTATTTTTATTCCAATATTTTTGTGGATCATTGCCTACAATATCCTCTTTTCCCAATGTTTTTATTAAATGACCAATTTCATCATGTCCAAATTCTATATAATTATATATTAATGGTAGGTCCATTATTTTTTGTTCAGATTCTATTAGGTTTCTATCTTCTATATCAAGAATATCTAAGGTTTCTGTGTCTACCTGATTATCTATAACTTGTTTACATAGTTCTAGAATTTTACATATACAATCTTCTATCCCACCAAGCTTTCAAGTGAACTCTGGTGTAAGAGGTAAAAAAGGGATGGCTGAGATATACATTCCAGTTCATAGTGCAATAAGACCAAATTGATCATTTAATAAAAAATTTAAACCAATAATGACAGAGACTTTTCTTAAATTTAGGTCTCTAAATAAGATTCTATTGCTAGTAATATTATTACTATATCCTTGGTGTGATTCACATGCTATATTATATTTTGCTAAAACTGTATCATACTACATAATTTCCTATCCATTTGTTTAGCATAAAGACATTAAAAAAGGGATAGTTTCCTCTGGTATTTTTCAGGAACTAGTTTAATATCTAAAATTGTATTAGAGCTACTAGTATCTACTAGTCCTATAACATTGAATTGCCAGTCCTATATTGTGATTCTACATTTTATATTTAAGACAGTTATTTTCTAGGTATCCTATCCTATATATTCTATTTTTGTCCTAAGGGTTTTCCAAAAATATCTAAATGGCATATTCTACTATTTTACCCTTACCTATTTTACCTATCTTTCTTCTAGATCATCTAATTTATTTTTTAATTTTATTATTCATTTTTCTAATTGTGATCTATCATCATTAATTTTAGAGGGTTTAGGATTTTCTGTAATCTAAATACGTTTAAAAATCAGCACACATCTTCAAATCCAGTTAGACGCTAAAGCAACTTAGATCTGATACTAACATTAAAACAGCATATCTATGACAAAGAAGCACCCCATCGGAATCAGTGATTGGGAGAACCATCCCTATCAAGGTAAAATTTGAATGATTCTGATACGAACTCGACCCAGCAAGAACCTGTCTTGAAGAACCAAGTCGATCAGGCAGCGGAAGGATCTATCTTGATCAGGTTATGGAACAATAACTACCTTGCTAGACCTAAAGAGAACCCGTCTCTAGAAACCTAGTGGATTGGTTATTGGTTAAGGAACAATAACTACCTTACTAGACCTAAAGAGAACCCGTCTCTAAAAACCTAGTGGATTGGCTATTGGCTTGAAAGAACAAGATGATGTAATCATCTTGCCTTGAACACCGCAAGTATCCAAGCTAAATACTTGATACAGTTCAAGAAGAAACTCAAGTTCCATCAAGGAACTCCATAAAAGGAGACAACTCTCTTTTTATTAATTCATCTTCAATATCATGTGTCTCAATAGTTAAATAAAGTTGGCTATTTATAGCCTTACAAGACTCAAAACCCTAATCTAAATTGGAAACAATACAAGCTTCCTTATTTGACTTGACACAACTTCCTAAATAAATTTGAAAGTAATTAACTACTTTTCTAAAACTCTAATTCAATTAGAATAGGAAACTAACTGACTCAATTGACTTAACTATGGTCAACATGACCTTAGCCTTTATTTCCCTTAATAACTCAAGACTAACTAACAAGTATTGCTGGAAACTTACTTAAATAAATAACAAGAAATAAGCATGACAAGTCTTCAATGATTCTTGAACCCGATTGCACCATCAACCATCAATTGAATTTCCTTGAATTTGAAGGGAATCCAAATCTTCATGTTCTCATCAGATTCTAAAGAACATATTTTGTTGTTATACCTAAGTGAAAGTACTGGATAAAAATTACATGGATGATCGTCTGGAAGACCAACAACTACTTATCTTTCTAGAAAGCTAGTCACTTGAGAATATAGCAAGTAATCCCATTGTGAGAAAAACAATGTTAATAGAATTTTTCAATATGAACAGGTATAATTCTGATGCACAAGCATTAAAATGTGTGTATACCAACTTTTCACAATATTTTTTCTGATACAGCCAAGCAAAATGCTGGTCATTAAGGTAAAAAAGGAATATTGTTGGAAGACTTGCCAGTGTTCACCCATCGGAAGGTGAACAGTACTATCTAAGACTTTTGTTAAAGAATCAGAAAATGCCTACTTCTTTTAAAGATTTGAAGATAGTCAATGGCCAACTTGCTAATTCTTATAAAGAAGATGAACAATTACTCAGTTTAATACATGGAGACAACATTGCAGAAGAATGTATATCTGAAGCAATTGTCTACCAAATGCCATCAGTATTTCAACATTTATTTGAAACAATTATGGTATTCTGTGCTCCTAAAAAATTGACAGAGTTATGGCAAAAATTCAAGGATTTTCTCTAGAAAGACATTCATTTGGCTTGATAGTAGTTTATCTCAATACATGGTAGACAATAAAGCACTCCAGCTAATTCAAAGCCACTTATAGTCAATAGGAATGACTATTAGTGATGTTGGATTAGTACTAGTTTACACAAAAATGAGTGCCAATGACAAAGAAACAAGAGAAGTTGAAGCAGAAAGGAATATCATCATTTATAAAGAAGATTTGTCATCAGTATCAGCACTAAATAGTGAACAAAAACAACTTATGATCAAATCCTCGCTTGTACTGATAATAATGAGTCAAAGTGTTTCTTCACTAATGGACCTGGCAGTATTGAAAAACCTTTCTATAGAAAGTACTTCTTGCAACAATTTGATCTCGGCACCAAATAGGTTTAGCTATTGCTATCAGGTGTAGCAGCATCTATTTTGCCGGGCGAACGTACAACACATTCAAGGTTCAAAATTTCTGTTCATGATGATGACAACACATCTTGGCAACATCAGTAATCAAAGCACACTTGCTCAATTGATAAGAGATGAAAACTCATCATATGGATGAAGCAACAATGGCAAAAAGAAAATCAATCAAAATTTTTAACAAAATGTAGCAAGATGTCATGACAAATCCTGCTCCATTTGGTGGAAAGGTAGTTGTTTTTAGTGGTGATTTTCACTAAACACTACCAGTTTTTACACACGGTATGAGAGATGAAATCACAAAAGCATCTCTTATAATTTCACCATCATGGAAGAAAATTTAAAGATACACCTCTAGCAAAATATGAGAGCAAAATATGATCCGAATTTTTCTAAACTCTTGCTCAAAGTTGGGAATGGAACTGAAGAAATTGTCAATGCAGATGAAATTCAAATACCATATTCAATGAACATTCCGTTTGTCAATGATGAAACTTCGATCGACACATTAATCAACTTTATTTTCCCAGAAGTTAATCATGTTGCTTCTGATCATTCAGTGATCCTAAATCGAGCTGTTCTGCTGACTATAAACAATTTTGTGCACGAAATCAATCACAAGATGATTCAAAAATTTATTGGAATCAAAAGAGTTTATTTTAGCCACGATGAAGTCTTAGAATCTTCACCTGATTTCCAAGACCAAGATTTGTTGCACTTATTAAAACCAAATGGACTGTCTTTGCATGAATTGACACTCAAGAAAAATTTTCCAGCCATGCTACTATGAAATATTAATCCCACTAAAGGCCTATCTAATGGGACACATTTGATTTGTAAGGAGTTCACTAACAATGTGATTCAAGTACAAATAGCATTCAGTTCTTTTGAAGGGAAAATGGTTTTCATTCCCAAAATTCCTCTACAAGCCTTAGATGATTAGTTTGCTTCTATCCCATTTAAAAGAACTCAGTTTCCATTGCAATTACGGTCTACCATGACAATCAACAAAGCTCGAGGACAAACACTCGACCATGTCGGGTTATATCTAAAAGGACTAGTTTTCTCTCATAAGCAGTTATATACTACTCTATCAAGAGCAACAACAGCTAATAGTATTAAAATTCTCATTAAGCAATTGCACTTACCATTAACAAGTACAAATATTACCAAGAATGTAATTTATGAAGAAATACTTTCATCAATCACAAATTCTTGACATTGATTTCATTCCTATTTTGATATAACACTGCATTACTAATTGAATATGATCTGTTTTTATATTTTTCCAAGCGGACATCTTGTTGTCTATTCTGCTTTCTTACAAATGTTAGACATAGAGTTGGATTATTAATTGTACGTGATCTACTTTTATATTTCTTCAACTAAGCATTTTGTTGTCTATACTAGTTTCTTACACCTGTTAATCTATTCATTTATACCATAATCTACTAAACAGACAACATGAAATTTTGCTTGCTTTGAGTGCTAAATCTTATTTATCTTTGCATTTGGTGAGTTGTTGATCAGAGCTATATATTTAGCTACCATATTTACAGTATTAAATACTTACATTTACTTTATAACTTCCTTTTTTTGCATTGCAGTGAAATTGAAGGCCTTTGTATTCCTATTAGTCAAATAATAAAATAACCTCCCTAACAACTGATTAGGTTGCAAAGCTATTATTGATAGAGAAACACCAACCCGGAGGAGCAAACATGATTATGTAACATTCCAACGATATGTCTTCATGGACAAGGAGGTAATAATATTTGTATAATAAATTCACTCATCAACTCTTTATATTTCAAGTTATCTATACTTACAAGAAACATTTCATCATTCTAATATTGTAGAAAAACACAATTCAAGGGATTGCTTACACAAAAGAAATAGAAGCAATCAGTGAAGTCTTGCATGTTTATGATACATACTATATAGCAAATGTAGAACTTCAAAGTTGTTGTCTCAAAGTACTAGTTAACCCTGAGCAGAAACACTTCATGCAACTTTTCCAAGAATAAGATCAATACCTAGCTGATGAGTGCCATTCTTTTACTCTATTTGTAGACTTTTATTAGCATATTGACAATAACAGAGATTCAATAAGTACTTCTCAATGTTCACTATCAAATATAATGCATTATTAATACTTTTGTTAACTAAGACTTACTATTACTTTTGCAACTATACTTTGTGCTGTAGCTGAGGTTCTCTCTCATTGTATTGTATCATGACGAACAGGAAATACAACAATTCAAGAATTCATTATCTTAAATTAAGAGTAAGTATAAGTGTGACAGCCCCATCTTCCCCTAGGGCATACCCAAGGGTTTGGCGGACCGTCTGTCCAACTCTCGCCAGAACTCACTCACGAATCTCATAAAATAACAATTCCCAAACTCCAATAGTATTAACCGCAAAATGAGCATCAAAACTTTATGGTTAAACATTACAAACCATCCAATGCTCCAAATTATCCCTACTTATATACATACAATCGAACGAATAAACTCTAAGTCATTTAATCAAATCACCAAGTACAACTAGGATGGAAAGTTACTTAAAGCTAGACGTCAACTCTCGAACCGTCTATTTTTCCCTCTTCCCTGTTGCCAATGCTTACTAAGGAAAACAAACTAAAAGAAATGAGCTAGAAGCCCAGTGTGGTTCCAAGTAAACAGACAGGTAAAATAGCATGCATGATACCATTAAGTCAAACCCAAATAGAGCAGGACATAATACATAATAAAACAGGTAACCAGATAGATCATGCAATGGCATACAGTAAAGAACACGTTCATGGCAAAGGATATAGGTTTCTCTCAGGAGCAGGTTCCACGACAGCTTGTCCAGGGTCCATTGACTCTCTGTCAACCATGAAATTATAATGTCCGTAGATCACCATTAAACGTCAATCTCCGTCCACCGATCATCCCCTACCGAGCTCGAACGTCAAAGAAGTACCCAAGGTTCGTCGATCTCCTCGACTAAGCCCTTGCCGGCTCAATTCGACCAACTAGCCCTGGGTTGGGCTTATAACCCCAGATATTCAAGTATTCATGATCTGGCTTAAAGCCCCAAGTATTCAGGTATTCAAAAGTGGAGTCGTTGGTTGTTATCCAACGCTCACGCAGGTAATAATTGGAGACGTTAGTTGTCACTAAATTCTCCGTATTCAGAAATGTCACAAGTTCAAATCACGAATTCCAGTCAGGAGTAAACAGGTTAGGAACTTCGTCCTTTACCCACGGTTGCCTAGCTTACCCGACCGCTCTGAGGCTGGTCTCAAGCAAGAGGTCAGTTCAGCCGTTACCGACCTACATTCACGCATACACATGAGTAACCCAAGTTTCCACTTACCCGACGTCTCGGATAAGGGTCCAAGGCCTAGTTTAACCGCTGCAAGAGGAATGCAGCCGGTCTACAACCATGCACATAAACATGCAAGTCCGTACGCAGGATCAATTATTTCAAATTCATTGAGGTCGAGTGCGAATAAGGACACACTCACCCAGCCATGATCAAGTCACAAGTAATACCCAGCAAGTCACATTTTCAAGCATTTCAAGTATTTCAAGTCAATATACAGGTCACATGCAAATCAAGTTACTTGTACATGCATGAATGAGATATCTAGTGTTTAGTCAAGTTAGGTCAAGTGCGATAAAGTACACACTCGCCTATGAAATGTCAAATCAAGTGTCTAGCAAATTTCTAGCAACAATGAGCTTGGAACATACAGTTGGAAGACTCACCGCGTTTAGAAAAATTAACTTTCCTTGGTGAAAGGATTGTGGGTTCGCTTTCAAAACATGTGATCAAATATATAGGGTAAGTGAACTAAAGAAGTTCATCTTTTTAAAATATTTGAATAAAGTAGTCGAACCCCAAAGTGCAAGCTTTTAGTCAAAAGTATCACCTATCCTTATTCGAACCATAAGGGAAAACTTTTGACGCCAACGTCAAAAGTACAAATTTAAATGAAACAAAATAAGGTTTCAAATGAGGCAAGGATATGGTAAGGTGATATAATAACATTTACTCTTGTCAAAACGTTCAACAAGCGACTCGGGAAGAAAAGTTACTCATTCTTTAAAGCACCCTAGTTTTAAGTGAAAACCCACGTATAAGTAGTGATCTAGGGGTTAACAAGGCATAGTGGTCTAAAAGTCACAAATTCACCATCCAAGTACCAAGTTATAGTTAGAATTATTCTTCATAAGTCCTACCATCCTATACTAAACCTTTAGCACCATCAAATAAGGATTTCATGCTACACGCTATTTGAATAATAACTAAGGGCTAGTAGGGAAACTCGGCCTCGAACAATCAGCAATCACTATTCAACTCAAAGGCATAAAGCTGTGAGAAAGCCTCAATTCCAATCATAAAATCAAACTCAAAATGGTTTAACAACTCCAACTTAAAGTTGGAAATGGAAGCAAGAACAACTTTAGAAAACAGAATTTTCTCCAGTTTTGTGCGATACTGTTTGAAAAATCGTATCGCAAGCTTCTTAAGTTCAAAATTTATAAACTTTATACCGTTGGAAAATGGACTCAAAGGACTACAATTTTCCAGAATATACATTTGTAAGATTCTATCTATAAATTAGTCAAATTCCTGTCTCAAGTTGCTACTTCATCAGGTAGAAAAACAGAGTAGGTGTGAAAATTCAAGCAACTTTGGAAAATCATAGATATTCATAGGAATTGAGAAAAATTCTGAAATTTTCACGGTAGAATTTACTCTGAATCTAGTTTCAAACGCAATAAGCAGAACTCAATTTGGATTTTTCTACACCAAGATATAACAGATTTTCCAAGACTGCTTAGAATCTCCTGCAGGAAAAGTTTTTCAGCAACACTTCCTCTTATTTTCTAAACTTTTCCATCCAAACTCAACACCAATTTTCATTTCAATCCAACCTCAATCACAACCACAATTTATAGGCTATAAAGTACACTTATTTAAGGCCACAAAGCCACCCAAAATAGCCAATTATCTAGCTCAAGAACTACCATAATAAAGCTGAAAAATGGAAACCCTAGGCTGAAATTTTCCTCTACATGTTGAAATTTTCTATAATCAAGCCAAAATAACATATAAAAGCTAGAAAATTCACATGGCAAAGCTACTAGATCATAGCCAAACTCAACTCATCATATCAAGGCTAAAATTTATTAATCAAAGCTAAAATTTTCCAACCACCACTTAACCCATGAAATTTTCCATGAAAACTACCAAAATCAAGTCCTAAATCTACTCATATGCAAGTAATAAAAGAGAAGATGGTTTCTTGATATAGTTACCTTAATACGCTAAGAAGAAATGGAAACCAAGTGCTTCTTTCTCCTAAATCACTCCACCAAAGCCCTTAATCTTCCTTAGATGTCACCTTTTATGGAGTAGTTTGCAAGATTAATGGTTAAAACTCAAGATTCAAGCAAGATTGGAACTTGGAAGTTGAAGTTTTTCTCTCTTTTCCTTACTCAAAATTTCAGCCAAAGGAAGATGAAAGGTGATAGGATTTTTTGGCCAATTTTTTTGGTAATTAAAGGGTTAAGAAAATCTTAGTCAAAGTCAAAGGACCATGACTTTTGTGACAAGTGGTTTGCTATGGTTAATCCTCATCTCTTTGTCTTCTAAAGGCTAAAATATCTAACCAACTTCTAATTATCCCTTAACACCTTATAAAATAATCTCCGTTTGCACAAAACTCCTTCTAATCTTCAAAAATTTATCGCACACACCTCACTAGTGGATCCTCACAATAAGACTTAGGCAATACCAAAGATCCAATTATAGTAAATTATATTGACATATCTTTGTCCTACACGCGTGAAAATCGATTATCCATACCATGTGGCAAGAATTTATGGATATAGAAGCCCCGTATCTACTAAGCATTTTGAAAAATAATTCGATCCTAATCATTATTAGAGCCAAAGTCAATTCATATCGTGGTAAGTACTATAGATTAACAATCACAAAAGTACTTTTACTTTTACCAAGGTTCAAAACTTAATTCCCCAAATATTTCATATTACAATCATGTCTTTGAGACTAAGGGGAAAACCTCTATCACCTTTGATCCAAAAATTCCATAGGCAACATTATTGAAATATTGGTACATCATATATTCTTCAGTTCAATTCATTTGATAAAAAAAATACAATATTTAAAGTGATCCATTCATTTTGCAATCATACATTCACATTTTACATTTTCTCTATTACAGGATACATGCAAATATGATATATGTTCAAGTGGTGATGCCTGAAACTTTTTACGACGAATCCCACCAAGTCATCAGGCCTCTTCTGGAAGAAAAGATTTGCCAAGTCAATTAGATCTTAAGTACCTCATACCTGGTACGAAAAATTTCTCTATATAGTGTATTTTTTGCTTTATACTCAGAAATACTTTTAATTAATAAGAAAAATACCCAACTAACATTGAATTAACAGCCAAAGCCTACATGGATCCGACCAACTCTCAGAATAATATACCCACAACGGCGCCTATACAGCCTCACTTGTCTTGCACAAAACTGTTGAAACTTAACTGGTGCACTCGCAAACATTCAGTTTACCTATTGCCACTGCAGCATAACATTTCCAAGGCCACAACCTAGGTAATAGCCTATTATCATATATTCATTATAATATTAAAGTGCCTAACACAAATACATAATGAAATTGTACATTATTTATAACACAGATTAAGATTCCTGGTTCATGTGTCTAATGTATCTAGCATCTTCACTACAATAATTGAAGATTAGCATGCTCAACATATCTTACAAATTAGTGTAGAGGGCATAATGTTTATGAAGCATAAGGCAAGACTATACTTACATAGGACAATATCTATAGTACTTTCACCGATGAAATAACTAAAAGTCACTAAAACAAACATATATTAGAACAAAATGAAAAGCCATATATTGCAAGTGTCAATAGAAAACTAGCAAATAACATCTTTTGTCTTCAAGTGAGGAATTTCACTCATCCACTAGGAAATACCATAGTAGCAAAGTATAATATAATTGCCTGCTTCCCAACTATATAGGCATCACTGCAACTTCCATCAACTCAATAGGAAGAATCATCATCTGAAGCACCATGTAGTATGAAAAAACTCCATAACTTGAAGACAAACTAGTCATTTCAACAGATAAAGATCAAACTGAATCTAGAGACACATATGGTCCAACTACTCTTTCTACTTATAGTTCATCTAAGCCAAGTCTGCCAACCACAGAACCAACAACACAGCCAATCAATGAGACCCCAAAAAGAAAGGCATCACCAACAAATAGCAGCTCAATAAAGCAAGCAAAGACTAAGTAAATATAGAAGCACAAAGCTTTACTACAATGTAGATAGAATCATGTTTCCAAGTAATGCCTGTAGCACTAATATACTACCTTTTAAGAAACTAACAAGCAAAATCATGCACACATCACACACCACTTATGTCTTACTAAGGACATACTAGCTCAAGCTTTAGTTAACTACTTTCATGAATGCAGTATCTTGTGCAGTATAAATACAGTTTATTTATCAATTTCAACAAAACTGAAAATTTTAATGCATTGCATGTGCAATATCTGGGCAACCTTGCGTGAAGCACGAGGCACACATCAACTAGTGTATATATAGATGCATGACAAAATAACGCACCAGTCGACTTCAATAGATACTGGTAAGTGACTATTTTGAGTGATATTTGGATGATATTCTATCTTATTTTTTGTCACTTTGGTAATATTATAGGAAGAAAATAGTCCATTTTGACTATAATTGTTTCTAAGTGCAGTTTAGGGTTTAATTCAGATCTTGTCCCTTGTACTCACACAATTTTAGTGTTTTGTAAGGTTTGAAGAATGAGCTTGAACTTGGATGCGAGATAAGATCATGATGCATGTGTTGGAGTCCAAAAGCTTATGGCATTGGCTAACTTTGAAGGTTAGAAAGGAGCATGAGTCATGCAAGAAGAACGAAAACTTGTTGAACAAGAATTGTTTTAACCCAAGCTGGTCAAGATTGAAGTTCAGATTGTACACTATATTTAGGGCAGCAGCATATTCTTGAATTAACAAAATTGCAAAAAGTGTAGGGTACCAATCCGGGGCTGGGTTCTTGTGACAGCCCAACTTTCCCCTAGGGCGTACCCTAAAGGTTAGCGAACTGCTTGCCCAGCTCTCGCCAGAACTACTAAACTGAAACACACGTAAACCCTACCAATGTGCGAAAGAACTTCGAGAACATGAACGGTCGGAAATGGAACTAGCTAACTCAAATGATGCACTAGAACTTCGATTAACGCTCCAACGAAAACAGAAAGGAACAGGTGCCACGTTGGAATTGTTTTTCTTCCTCGTTCAAGTTCTGTACTCACCCGGTTCCCAACGGATACAAGAAGAGTTCACCCAAGCCAAATAAAAATATCATCTCAAAAAAGTACACTTAATTTACATGGTTAAACACTTAGAGATATATACATTGGAAGGTTCAAAAGTTTAACTAGCATTACAAGTCGAAATATTCACAAGTGATCAAAGTACAATTAGGGTTTTGCCATTTCAGAGGAGTATACTCAAAAGGGATGTCTATCACTAGCTCTACTCTTTTCTTCAAAATCATGATTTTCAACATGTTGAACCCTGTAAGGAAAACAAAGGTAACGGGAAGGGGTGAGTTTACACTCAATGAGGTACCAAAATTACAAGCAAGCAAGAATCATGGAGATTTGCTTTCAATCAATCAAGTATACACGCCAAATAGGGAAATGAATGGACATCTCAAATAGAAAGGATACATGTGGCTCTCAAGAGCCAAATTCCCGTTGTAGTACTTGATCCAAACTTGTTGACCCTCCGTCAACGTTTAATGAAACAAACATGTCCGTAGACCCCTCTTACGCCAAATCCCGTTCACCAAACATACCCCTTGCCAGGCTCGAACGCCAAACAGGAACAGGAATGGTAATACTCGAGTATACCAGGAATCCAGAGTCTCCAATATCCAAAGATTTTCCCAAGAAACAGGCCCTCATGGCTTGTCAATTTTCCTCGACCAATCCCCTTGCTGGTTCGATTTAATTAACTACCAATGAGGCTGAGCTCACATTTCACAGGAAGGTCATTGGATACAAGCCTCCAAACGACATCATAACAGGCACAGGTAACAGGTTCAAGCTTATAACAGGCACAAGTAACAGATTCAAGCATATACAGTGACTTGACAAATACGCAAAAGAGACGAGTGTGATGAAGTATACCCTCGTCTTGTCCAGAATTAAACAGGTGTTACAGTCATTCAAGTCACATATTGCAGGTACAGGTAAAACAGTTAAGCAACAAGTCATGCGAGCGGTGCACTCACCAGTTCAAGCAAGGATAACTTCAAAAATTTCCTCCCAAAGGATGGCTTGGATCACCGTCGCGTCCTAATAACAACCAAGGTAAAACAATTATGGTTTTTCCCATCCACAAACCCAGGAAACGGAATCCTCAAATGAGACCCGACTACAAGTCGCATGCCTAGTCAAGTTAACTACTAGTGCAAAGAGATAACAATGTGACTTTGGAGTAAAAAGGTAGCGGTTGGTCTTAAAAACAGGAACATCCCTAAAGCCCTTCACTTCCAACCAAAGTCAACCCAAACTCAAAGGAATCAAGTAGCCCTAAAATTTTGGACAGCATGCCCTTTGTGTTTCGCTATTTTCCAACCATTTATGGCTTCATTTTTCCTCAACTCAGCCCAATTCAACATATAAGTAAACTCAACACAATAGCTCCTCAACTAGGCTCAAATTCATCCAAATACAAGTCAATTCTAGCAATGCATCCATCAAAATCAAAGTTGGAAACCAATTTTAAAGAAAAATGGCTAAGCAGCAGGTTTGCCATCTCTTGGCGTTTTGGTCACAAATGAAGCTACGCTTATCGGATTGGAGTACATTTTATGGTGTTTTGAAGCTACTACATACACCTACATTTCCTATGAAGACATTGACACCCAGTTCATGCATTTTCATGGTCAAAATGTGCAATCTCAGAGAAAACAGAAAGCTGCCTGTGAAATAGGGCTTTTGGCAGTCAGGGGTATTTTAGTTATTTCACATGCTACAGTGCTCTGATTGAAATATAATTTTACAAGCAGATAGTTAACTCAATTTTTTATAACTTTCATGTTTTGATCAAGAGCTGATTCGACCTTTAACATGGACGAATATGCAGGTCAAAAACAGGGCAGATTCTTTCCTAAATGGAAACCCTAATCTGCAATTTATACATAGAAGCTGAAATTCTTTGTAGACAAGTAAACCTAGCATATAAAAGCTCAATATTACACATAACAAATCTATCAATCCAAGGCTAATGCTCAAGCATCAAATAAGAGCAAAATATTCACCCTAAAACTGAAATTTTCCCATCTCTCCACCTCAAGTCATCAAATATCTCATAAAACTACATATTTTGTAACTCCAAACCACAAGTATGCTAGTATTAGAAGTAGAAAGGGATTTTCTTGGAAAGTTACCTTATAACCACAAGAAAGATGGTAGTTTAGGCTTCTTCCTCCCAAATTTACTCCACAACCACCTTGGAAACTACTTTGGCCAGCACTTTTATGGAGTGATTTGCAAAAGTTATGGTTCAAATTCAAGATTGAAGCAAGAAATTGAAGTGAAGATTGAAGCTCTCTCTCCTTTTCTTTTCCTCAAAAATTCGACCAAGGCACAAGAAAAAATGAAGAAAATTTGGTCAAATTTTTGTATTTAGTAAAGGTGAAAATTGGTCAAAGTCCAACCTCCATTGATTTCATGACACTTGGCTTTTCCTTTGTTTATTCTCATCCCTTTGTCCTCCAAGAGTAATTTATATAGCTAACCTCTAATTATCTTCTAGCACCTTGAAAATAATATCCCTTTATGCAAAACTACACTTAATCGTCAAAATTTCATCGCACTAACCGCACTAGCGAGTCCCACGTCCTTAATACACTTCCAAATTAACACGAACTAACTTATACTAGAAAAATGTTTTAAAAACTATATTCACTTATAAAATGTCTAGAAAATTAAGGTAGTAAAATAAAATAAAGAAAATACATGAAAAGAAATAGAATAAAATGATATAAAATAAGGGAATTTTACGGGTCCTCACAGTTCTAGTCTAGATTCAAGTTTGGATTTGAGGTAGAGGCAATGAGAGCCCGAAAATTTTCATGTCTTATTTAAAATTTAGAGCATGTTACATTTTTTTTCTTTTTTGTTATTGATTGATCTACATGTTTATTGCTACTTTTAATAAACAAATGAATCGATACATCTAAGGAGAAATTGTATCCTTTACACCACAAAACATTGGTATTAGTTAGGATTTGTTGTGGTGGTGCATGTGAGTTTCTATGGTGAAAACTTGAGTTTTATGGTTGGTTTCTTGCTGGAATTTCCAGCTTTGGCCGAGAGGAAAGAAAGCTTGGGTTTCTAGCTTCTCATCTGAAATATCTAAGAGTTTAGCTAGAAAACTTATGTTATATGTTCAGTACAATCTTTATTTAGTGTTGTATGCTAGTTTTCCTACTAAAACATTCGATTAATGGGACTGAAATGGCTATACAAGGATTTTTTGGCTGCGAGACAATTGTTAGTTTGTTCAATGGGAGTCTACCTGCAATTCTTGTTTTTAAACAAAAATTTATTGGAAAGTTTTACTAGATTCAGAAGCTGCATGTCCTCATTGCAGTGTTTATGTGATTGCATGTTGGATCTTGGGTGATAATTTAGAAGATTGAATGAAAAGTTGGAAAGAAACATGGTTGACTTTGCTGATTTTTAGCTGAGAGAGTGGTTGTGTATTTGTTTCAGTTAATTTCTATTATGTGAACTGCAATTGTGCAAATGTTGGTCAAGAATACTCTATAATCCTACCTTGTATTTTATGCTTACCCTGAATGGAACAAGAAACACTAATTTGGGGAAAGAAACTTGAATTGGTTAGCTAGTGGAATCTGTTTTGGATCGATTAGAATGGTTGAGGATTTCAAACTATTTTCCAAACTTTCTCTGGGATTTTGGCCAAACTATTTTCTAACAGGGTTCAAGGCCGAGAGTGTTCAAGAATAGTACTAAATTATTTTCTTTTGGGAGGCTTTAAGTTGTATTTTAGCGAATCACTGTAGTACATATTCTTTTGGGTTGTATTTAAGTTTGAAGGTTAACTAATTTTAAGTATTAATGTTTTGGAGTACTTTAAATGTATATTGAAAATATTTGAAATATTTCTAGTTTTTGAATTATGGATTGTAGTGAGCCTCGGCGAGAGTTGGGCAGGCAGTTCGCTGACACATCTGGCTCGCCTTTGGATAAAGTGGGGTTGTCACAGGTGGTATCAGAGCTTAGACTTTAGATCTCTGTAGTGTATCACAGGCTTAAAGTTTAGGATGCCGGACTGTGGGACCATTGGACTGTTAAGTGACACGACACCTAGCACGAGTTGATTTAAACCAATAATCTTACTTGAGATTATAGTAATGGAAAGAAATGGTGTACAAGGACTGCCTAGGAGGCGACTTCGACCTCTTATGTTTCAAACAGGGTCGGGAGAGCCATTTCGACAGTTCGTCCCAGAGCGTAGGATGGATCGCCGATGTGACTGTTGGATAACACATTCATATCTTGACCGTGTGGTACTAGCTATAGCAGAGGAGAGACAAAGGCTAGTCATTTCGAATGAAAGAGCAAATCACCGAATTCGGGTGCTTGAGACTAAGGTGCTCGAGGAGCAAGAACGAATCGATATTTTATGTGAATAGTTAGAGGAAACCAATAATCGTTTGGTTAGGATGATACAACAATTAAGAGAGAGAGATGGAGAAGATCGTCGCCCAGAGGATCCTAGTGTTGGGAATGAAGTTGAACGCGTTAGGGAATGGCAATCATCTAGTTCCAATTAATCTAGTGAAGCACTACTTTTGATTTTTTGTAATGGGACGATGGGAGTAGAACTTAGGAGTTTGTACCTTGGATATGCATGTATTTTTGTTAATCACCTGTTTACTTTTGTTTACTGACCTTGACTTGGTATGTACTTTACTTGACTATAACTTATGTTATGACTTAATGAGCTCTAGTTTCTGTTTGACTTGTGCGGTGATAATATTATTTGTGCAAGCAATTTCATTTTTCTTTAGAGTTGTTACTGGTATGTGTCGCGCCCCATTTTTTATAATAAAAGAAAAATAAATAACGAGTTTAGAAAAATGGCGTCTGATTCAATTTTTTGATTGAAAATGAATTTTTGATTTAAAAAGAAAATGAAAAACATGGGTCTAAATGGGACTTGAAAATGCGACGATTTGACCCAAAATATAGTTTAAAAAGGATTTTTTGAATGAAAAATGGAGTCGCCACTTGGTATAGAGTTAAGGTGTACCAGGTCACCTGCAAAATGAATTTTAAAGGAAAAAGTAGGAAACCCTTTTTAAACGACTTCAGGTCTACAAAAATCAGAGAAAAAGATTCGGGAGTCACATTTGAAGAAAAGGAAGGCAAGGATAAGAATCCAAGGCACCCTTTCAACCTAGCCAAGGCTAGTTGCGCGATTTAGTCAAAGATTTTCTTATTTTACCCTTAAGATTTATCACATTTGGATGTACTAAATGAATGCATACCTAGATCTAGGAGGGTATCGGGGGGTCGAAATGTATCTTCAAAACTTACTTGGTACTAATCACATTAATTATGACGCCCAATAAAGATTCTTCGAACAAAGTCACGAATAATGCAAGTCATGAGACTCGAAAGAAAGAAAAAGTAAAGAAAATAATAATATACAAATGTGTATGACCTAAAGGAATGCATCATAATGGATGCGGGGGACTAATATTCGTGACTCAATTATCCCTTTAACAGAGGGAATACGAGCGTGTTAAGGCTAGAAAGCCAAACTCGTCCATATCCCATATTCAAGGGGTTATTTCCTAATCTAATCAAGCAAATGCACTACCCTAATCCTAATTCTAAAATGAAATGCAATTCTAATGTTATGTATCATACATAGGGGTACATATATAGGGAATTTAGGGATAAGGGATATACGTATAAGGGGAATATCATACAAAATGATAAAAGACCCTAGAAAGTGAAAAATATGCATGAGATGAAGTGATTTTATCATACAATCATGATCTAACGCGCAAATGGGCTCCTAAGGGTCTAGCATTGGACTAGTCCATGTCTATGAATTCTCACTAGCATTGGACTAGTGAGAAAAATGGAACAAAGAGCCACGACTAGCATTGGGCTAGTGTGGATTCGAGAAAGGGGGCCACAACTAGCGTTGGACTAGTGTGGTGACGTCACACATGAATTATAAGTAACTAATCATGTAAAGCATAATAAAACAAATAAACACATAAATCACATATAGCACATAACACATAAGTATAGTATCTAGATGCAAGGCCCTAAGAAAGCGGTAACACATAGCACATAAGCATGCAAAACACACAAAGCAAACAAGCCCTAACTATTACATTTGAGGAGGGGCCTGCTACAATCTAAAAGGGGAATATGAAATGAAATAATAAATACCTAACTATTACAAATTTGGCATTCAAGTGCCTTTCAAATGATCAAAATCGAACTAAAAACAAATATACAAAACTAGAACCAATAAAGCAAATAGATGAAATAAATACTAAAAGAACATTCAAGAGGCATGCAATTAAACACGCAAAGTCACATAAAGCACGTAGGGTCAAATGAAGTCAAGAACAAGAGATAGAGTATACCTCCCTGGAATTGGGGCTCTAATGAAGTGAAATCCCTTATTTACCCTCCAAAATAAAAGAAAGGGTCAAGGCATCGCTTTAATTCACAAATAACCATGAAATTGAAAATAAACATGAAATCAGATCAATTAAATCATGTAAACAACCCACATTTAAAAGTTAAAAGAAGAAGGAATTTAATTGCAAGAATTAACAAAGTTTTGGGGTCAAAATTAAAGAAAAATAAAGTTTAGGGGCCTATTTGCAATTAAACCTGGGACCCAATTGAAGGAGATCAAATGTTTTTAGGGCCATAATATAATTAATGAAAATCTAGGCACTGATTTGCAAATCCAGTTACCAGATTCTTAGAAAAACAGGCCATTGGGCCATTTTATTTATTTGTTTGGGCCAAAACCTTCCCTAGCCCAATCGAAACCCAAGCAAAACAGACGGGGTAGCCTAATTTTATTTTTTTTGACAAACGATAAACTCATATATATATATATCAACACTTGAAAATACAAGAGTTAATTACAAACAGACGGGGTAGCCTAATTGTTCTTACCAATTGAATCTAACTAAATTAATCACAAACTCAATCCTAAAAACCCAACCAAAAATGTTGGGCTCTATCTTCCTAAGCCCAAGTAAAAAATTCAACAAAATAAACTAAACCACTTCCTTAAGCCCAAACAAAATAACCTCTTAATCCAAAACACTTGTTTCACTAAACCCAACAAGATAAACAAATCAACTAAATTTATTAAGCCACAATCATGACCCGAAATCAAGAAATAATCTATCCACATAGTCACATAAAATATGCAAACAGAGGATTAAACTTAAAAGGACAAAATTAGTTCAATTTTTCCAAATTTTGGGCCACAGTGAAATTAGGCAGAAAATGAAGGGTTCAATTGCAATTTTCAGAAATTTATGCTTCAGGCTCCGCAGAAACTCTCTTCTTCGATGCTAATTTCTGGGTTCTGCAATCGAAAGCCTATTCAGTGTATACATCATGCACAAACCCAAATTAAAGCCTGAGTTTCGGATTAACATAATCCCCTTTGATTATCACAACCCCTTTTTTTTTATTAGCATAACCAAATCAAGAACATTAAACCATTGCAGATCAAAAGAACATCAGCGGCCATTTAGGCTTTCTTCGCAGAATAAAAAAACATCAAAGCAAAACGCGAGTCAATCATCCCTCAAGCAGAATTTTTAGCCGGGCATTTCATCAAACAGGTAAAGGGCATTAAAGAATTTTTACCGATTCACTAATCGATTGGAGTTATGACCAGCCCAAGATTTATCAGAAGCACAAAAGGTCTCATTCCAATCAGCACATAAAGTGTATGTGTTCACAAATTATGGACAATCATCAAGAACATGAAAACAATTCTCTGTTTTGAAAGCCTTAAGAGTCGGGTTTGAAGAGAAAATGAGATTTAAATGGAAGAGATGGCTTACGGCAGCGGAGTGGCAACCTTGCTTTCGGCAAGCGCTATCTCCAGGGGATGACAGCGTGTCCTCAATTGGGCTCGAAAGTATGTCATCAGGTGATGATGGACCGCCATTGATGTTGCCCGGAGATGAATCAGAAGCCATGGTCGATGTGGATGGGCGGTGGTGGTGGATGTGGTGCCAGATTGGAAGCTCCAGAGGCGGAGCTCGCCGTCCCAGGATCAAGTCATGGTGGATTTTCATTTTTTTTTTAGACAAAGCTCCCTCCCTCTCCGTTTCTGTTTTAGCCTCCCAGATCCTTTGTTGTTTCCCTTTTCGTTTTCTTTCTTTTTTTCTCCCGTTGCTTTTCAGATTTTTTCCCGGTTCCTCTAGATGAAGCCCTGCGTTCTCTTTTTCTCTTGCGCAGGCCCTTCCCCTGTTTTTCCTTTTTGTTTTGCAGCTCACGGCCTCCCTTCCTGCTCTTGATCAAAAACTCAGCCGCCACTGCCCTCTCAGCTCTCTCCTTTTGCTCCGTTCGCCGCATCCCCCCTCTGTTTCTTTCTTTGCTTCTGTTTTTTTTTTTTAGCCTCCCATCAAGCACTCTCTTTCTTCCACTTAAGCCCCCCTTTCCTCTCTTTCTCCTTCGGCCCTAAAATCCCATCTTTTCTTTTTTCCTTTTCTTTCCCCCAAAAAATTCCTTAAACTTACCAAGTGTCCCTAACACCTCACCCCTTAGGTGCTTAGTTGTCTAAAACATAAAAGGGACACTTGTCCAAATGCATGCCTCCCCACTTGTCATTTTCACTCTTTTTCCTTTTTCTCTTTTTCCCTTTTTCTTTTGTTTTTCTGAAATTTAGTATGAAGACAAAAATAAATAAAAAATAAAAAATAAAATAAACCAGAACAAAATAAAATAAAAATAAAAATAAAAACCCTAGAATTGAAGCAAGTAAACCTATTAAATTAATTAAACAAATAAAGTTAAAAAATCAAAAACTTGGTGTCTACAATGTGTGTGTAGTTCAATTATGGTTTAGTATGGGGTTTATGCATGTGCATCTAGATTAGCTAGGAACATGAAAACTAGAGGACAACGAGAGGGCCGTCAACCCAGACAACCCCGAAATCAAAGAGTAGATAATGAGTCTGCTACTGCGACAAAACTGGAAATTGGAAAATTTTCCATTCCTTGCTGACCGAATGGTCAAATCTGGTTTGGGATGTTATATTTCAAAAAATTTAGTGTCATTTACCATCAATTTCTCATTAAATGTTTTTGGAATCTTGGTTTAAAAAATGGAGCGAAATGGGGCTGATTTCGTCAAACAAATCTTTTGAAAAGAGAAAAAGAGATAGGGTGGCAGATTAGCTTTGAAAATTTCACAAATTTGGTCGTTTAGTTAACTACCTTCCCGTGTAATTTTTTGCCTAAATTTTGATAAAGAGGTAGTCCGCATATGGAAGTTTAAGTGTACCAAATTTGGTGTAATTTCAATACCATTTAGATACCCAAATAATGCCCCAAAGATTGCTCTTCAAATCTGAAAATTCACTGATTAGGTTGCGAAAATTGACCGACTTCAAACTATTATATCTTGTTGCTCAAAACTGTGAATTTAGTTGCGCTTATTGTGTTTGAAACTTTATTTAGGACTCTTATTGCGTGATAAATTCCAGAGGCTCATTCACTTTCTGTGAATTTTGCCGAATTTCCAAACATTACTGAAAAATCAAGACTGGTTCTGTCCTGTCTTCATGAAACTGTAACTTTGGGCTGAAATTTGAATGGTTTCTGGTTGGAATCTTGGAAAAGTCCAGTTTCCAACGGTCTAAAGTTTCTAATTTTTGGACGTACCAAACCCAATATCTGATTTTCCAAGTTTTGTCGTGTAAAGCTGAAAATTTCCGATTTTGTAGGAAATGAGTTTTTAAGAACTTTTCACTTTCTTTTGAGATTGATGGTTCATTTTAAACTCGATTTCATGGAGGATACAAGTTTCCCTTGTACTTGATGTTTTCTTGGATTTAAATGAGAAACCTTAATGTTCTTTATTATGCTTAATTCTTGACCTAGAACTTGATTTCTCATGGGTTCATTCTTACTTTTGAACTTTGAATTTAAAAAGGCTTGATTCAAGGCTATAACGACTCGCTTTATTCTTTAGTATATATTTGAGAATTATATACCAACCTCTTGTTTCTTCATTTCTTAAGTGCGAAAATGCTAAGATTTTATTTTTCACTTTCATATAAACTTGTTGGTTCTTACCTCAGGACTCGAGGTTAATCAAGGGTATTATCAAGGAACCGAGACATATCGCGCGTAACTGTGAGTGTTCCCTGCATGTGTGTGTGACTTGGACAGTTTTGCTACATGTTTACTTCATATTTCTTGTGTGTTTAAGTGTTAAGTGCTCCCTATAATTGCTCCTATGTAATTTTTCACCGTTTTAAGGCGAGTGTGTACTTTAGCGCACTCGACCAACTAAAATAACAAATTTCTACCACTTAACAGTGAATTTCTACCGTTTACCGGTTAACTTGATTATTTGCGCATGTTGTAAGCCCTTAGTTGAACTGTGTCCTGCCCTTGGTTGCTAACCTGCTAGATCCAGGACTTGGTTTGGTCGGGTAGGTTGGAACCCTGGGGCACCGTTTCGGTATACTCGAGTATTATCACTGGAGAAATAAGGTGATGGCCAGACAACCGAGGGAATCATTGGAGTTATAAGGTGAAGCTGTTACTACCCCGTCATACCCAAAGGCACACCAAAGGGCTTAGCTGATCGTCCGCCTATCTCGCACCAGGACTCACTACCTAAAAATGAGAAAATGAATTTTTGCAAAACAAGAGTTCTATTTACACTATTACATCTTCAAACGTTGAATCAAAATACTACATCAAGCCATACACACCGTGAGTACCAGAAAGTAAATCCTAACGAAGCTACTAACTATAACCACCACAAGAAATATATACATCTTACTAGTCAACTTATAACAAGTACTAGGGCAAAAATCAACTATTCTATAGACCAAAAGTCACTTATACTATACACCTTCTCGAACGGTCCCCGCGTCGGCCCCTGCTAAGGAAAACAAATTGAATGGGATAAGCTATATGCTTAGTGAATAATCGGGGTAAAAACGTAAAGATCACATCCAAATAAACATGTAAATCAAGATATTTCACATCAATAAACAGAAATGTAACATCACAATAGTAGATACAAGTGGCTTCAAAATCAGTCCAATTCCCTGAGCTTGACCACCTGTTGACACTCCGTCAACCAAAATACTCATAATCCGTAGACTCCACTTACTTTTCCCGTTCACCTTATCAACCCCCGCTGGCCAGTCAACAGCACACAGCAGCTCACGCAAAAGCAAAATCACTTTGCTTTAACAAAGAACAAAATCCCAAGGTTAGCATAGAACTGACTTCGACCAAGCCCTGGCCGGCTCGAATAGTCCGTCTACCCTTGGAGCCGGCCTGGAACCAAGCCCTGAAATATCCAATCTCTCAACAAAGGATATCTCTTAACAAAGTATTCATCAAAATATTCAAGTCATGTAATCACCCCAACAGCACACAGCACAAGGGTGATACTCAGCACAAGGTATGTATTCTCACATACTAAATCAAGAATAGAGAATGAGTTTAGATCGAGTGAGATGAAGTACACTCTCGCCTAAATACCCATTTAACATATACAAAGCACTTTGATAATTTATTACATAAACAAGACCAATTACTCACCCAAAATAACTAGCATGCAAATCAAGGTAATTTATACCGGTCCACCGACTCCGTCCGGGTCGTCATTGCCTATGATAGAAGATTATACTCAACTATCAGTCAAACAACCATCACAATGGAAATAAGGACTAAAATGGCCAAAATGGCAAAAATGGTAAAGAAACGCATGTGCGCTTGTTTTAGTTTTGGCAATGAAGCGATTAAAACTTTGGAATTTCCATTTGAGTCGAAAAGACAAGGAAAACGTATTTCTATTGGTCGCTACTTTCACTTTTCCCAAGGGTACGAGTTTTGTCCAAATTCCAGCTTATATATCTCTACGAAAGAAGACTCGAATACCCTAGACAATTCAAGTTCAATTCATTTTCAAATCTTTGCTCAAGTCGCGAGTACATCCGCCTAGCCCTTGAGTGAAAATTGGAGCGGCATGCTCTTTGTATTTAGCTATTTTCCAGTCATTTATGACTTCTTTATTTTCCTCAAATCAGACCCAAGTCACACATAAGCAATGTTAACACAATAGCCCTTCAACTAGGCTCAATGTCATCCAATTACAAGATAAGTCTAACAATGCGACCAGAAACAAGTTTTAAAGACAATTGGCTAAATAGCAGGTTTGACGTCTCTTGGAGTTTCAGTCACAACTGAAGCTACGCTTATCGGATTGCAGTAAATTTTTCTAGCGATTTGAATCTAAGACAGAGAATACATTTCCTATGAAGGTATCGACACCTAATTCACGCATTTCCAGGGTCAAAATGTGCAATCTCGGAGAAGACAGAAAAATGCCCGCAAATTAGGGCATTTGGCAGTCAGGGGTATTTTAGTCATTTCATATGCTACAGTGCTCCGATTGATCTGAAATTTTACAGACAACTCTATAACTCCATTCCCTACAACTTCCATGTTTTGACCTAGACTTGATTCAGCCTCTATCATACTCGAATATACAGGTCAGAAATATGACAGATTGGCCTACAATTTCTGGAATTTGATGATTCAATGCTTGAAAATCACATTTATGTCTTGACTCACTACCCCAAGTTCCTATCCAAACTCATAAAAATCATATACTAGATAAAAAAACAAGATTCACAACTGAAAATATCGAACCCTAGCTAAACATTCGACCATATCATGCAAAACTCACTAATTAACCATCATAAATCAAGATTAAGAGCTTCTATCCAAAACTTTAGCAAGATTAGCACAAGAAAAGGAAAGGAAACCATAATACCTCACCAAGGCTGTTTGCAAGAGAAAATCACAACCTTTCCTTCCAAAACTTTACCACACAAAGCTTCGTGAGTTCCCAAGTGAGAGTTTAATCGATTTAGATTTTGGATTCAATTTAAACTAAGCCAACAATCAAGATTGAAAGTGTGGTGTTTCTTCTCTCTTTTCTCTCCTTAACTCTCGGCCACCATGGAGGATAATGAGGAAGAAATGAAGCTCAAGGAAAGATAAGAAAATAGGAATTAGTTTGGTCAAAGTTGGTTAGATGACCGTCAAGTGTCGCCGTAGGATCAAATCTCCTATTTTTCTTATTTTCCTCTTTCTTTTGTGGTCAACATTTTCGGCTGACTTGAGGGATATTTTAGGCTATTTTTGCTGAAATAAAAGTGAGAAGATTAAGGTAATAAAGTAGTGTTCAAGTGGTGTATTCACTCGATAACAAACGGTACATGTCGGTTCACACCATTTTCCCTAACTCCAACGTACTAGGATTTTCATTTATAATTCACTAATTTATTATTATCACTTCTAATCACACACTTTTTCTTATCTGAAACTCACTCTTAACTGCCAAATTTAGTACACACATTTCACCAAGTGATCACATGGCCAAAATACGCGAAAACCCTAATTTACCCTAACTATAAAAATAAGGGTAAAACTTTTAAATCCCTTATTCATTATAACTATTGAGAGAGTAAATAAGTAGTAAAGATATTATAAAGTAATTTAATCAAAATAAGAGGGAATTTAAGAAAATATGAACAAATTTTCCAATCGTCACACTCTCTCCTCCTTAAAAGAATTTCGTCCTCGAAATTCAAACATTCCCGATGTCTCTTCGGCATTGCTCTTCCTTGTTGAAAAACCTATTCCATACTTGCTATCACATAAATCGTGCATTCTTAATCTTTTCACGAGTTAAGGGTTGGAATACTCTAATACCTCATTAACGAGTTTATCATTAATAGTAAAAATTATCTCAAGAAATTTGTCACTCTATGTATTCCAATCCAAGAACCAACCATGTAATCATTATCTCAAAGTCCCAATGGTCTTTACTCGTTCAAAACGATTAGAAAGAAACCTCAATACGATGAAAAATAGGGAATGTACCTTCGATAACTGCCAATGGGTCAGTCACCTCTTGATGCCCCATTGCATAGACTCTTGCCGGCACTTTCAGTCGATTACCCGCTGCATTGGTCAGCTTAGAAGTGATCCCTTCTGCCCTTGGAAAATTTCTTTCTTTTGACAGGTGAGGGCACTGAGCAATCAAGTGCTCAGCACTACCACATCGGTAGCATTTTCGATCTTTTCCTTTCTTCCAACAATTATCTTCCATGTGGTTAGCAGCACCACAAAACTCACATGTCATTCTGGGTCCTGATGTCAGACCTCCACGTGAGGTACCATTTTGGGTCTCTCTCCCTGCCTGACCTTTCTCAAAAGTTCCCTGACTCGGGATCCCTGCTGATTGTGGACCACCGACTCCTCGGACCATCTTAGATGGTGGCTCGCTCCTCGAGCCCTATCCATCAATATAACTGCTTGTGTCAGGTTGTCTTCTTTTCCTATCATGAAAAACCTTTACTTGATTTTTAGTATTTTCAATTCTTTGGGTTTTTTCAATAACTTGACTATATGTCTCCAATTGAGCAGCCGCCAGTGCCTCTTGAATTTTCACATTCAAATCCTGGACAAACCGACGAATTCTCTTTTGGTCTGTCAGTACTAAATCTGGAGCAAAACGAGAGAGTTTGGTAAACTGCGTCTCGTACTCCGCCACACTCGTAGTTCCTTGACGCAGTCGTATAAACTCATCCTCCCGCCTTTCTTGAATAAGTGGCGGTAAGTACTTCTCATTAAACTCACGGATGAAATTAACCCATGTCCAGGGCGTCTACTCTCTATCCCATTTGGCTCGAATCATATTCCACTAGGCACGAGCCGCCCTCTCAAACTGAAAAACGGTGAAAGCTATCTGCCGTTCCTCCGGGTATCCTAATGCAGCGAAAATATCTAACATTCGATCCAACCAACTCTCCGCTATGTCAGGGTTAGATCAACCCAAAAATTTTGGCGGTAGAAACTTCTAAAACCGTTCTAAGGCACGGTCTTCTCCCTCAGGATTTCCGGGATGCTGCACCTGGCCTTGACCTTGTTGGTTGACCATTTGTTCTAACAAATCAGCCATTCGCTGTATGGCTGTAGCTACTTGGGTCTTGGCTTGTCTATTTGCATTTTCATTGGTTACCCCTTCGGTTCCTTGTCCTCGTCCTCTGCCCCCACCTCGACCAGGGGTCTCTGTCGCGCCCCATTTTTTTACGATGGAAAAATAGAAGAAAGATGTTTATAAAAAATGTGATTTTATTTAAAAATAAGTGAAAAGAACCTAAAATTGGACTTTAAAGAATGCGACAATTTGGGTCCAAATATTTAGTTTAAAAAGGGTTTTCAAGAAAAAGGGGAGTTGCCACTTGGTATTGAGTTTGGGTGTACCAAGTCACCTCAAAAAGATTTTTGACAAAAATAAAATAAAATAAAACCCTTTTTGACAACTCCAAGTCTTTGAAAAAATAAGAGAAAATGGGTTCGGGAGTCACGGTTGAAGAAAGGGAAGGCAAAGGTTCGATTAACTCAAACCTAAGGCACCCTTTCAACCTAGTCTAAGTTAGTTGCGAGATTTAGTTAAAATTTTCCTAATCTAACCCTTAATTTTATCATGTTTGGATGTTTCCTACATGGATGCAAATAAAAAATATCGAAAGGGGCAAAATGTTCGTTCAAGGGTTTAATTGAACCAATCGCATTGATTGCGAAGATCAAAATAATTCCTTGAATGTGTCACGAGTATGCAAATGATGAAATTAAAAGAAAAGAAAAGAAAAGAAATTATATACATAGATATAAGTTATCAAAGAAAAAGGGAATGCAACATAAAGGGTACGGGAGGCAAAAACTCGTGACAATAATTTCCTTATACAGGGATTAATGGGATATTTAAACTAAAAAGTTATAATCTCCCATTTCCCATGTTTGAAAAATAATTCTCCTAATATGCACAAGCAAATGAGCTAACTTATTATACAATGTCCTAAATGAAATGCAATTCTAAATGGCATGATTAACACATATAGAGTATAGGGGATAATATAATAGGAAATATCATGCAAATGGGAAAAGATCCTAAAAATGAAAATATGCGTGAAAATGTAATGAATATCACACAAAAATGAGTCTAACGCACGAACGATCTAAGGGTCTAGTGTTGGACTAACCCATTTCTAAAAATCCTTACTAGCGTTGGACTAGCAAATAAGCAGAGCGAGAAGCCACAACTAGTGTTGGACTAGTGTGGTGACGTCATGCATTAACAATTCATAGTAAAACAAATAAGGTATAAATTAAAACAAATAAACATGTAAGAGCACGTAGCACATAACACATAAGCATAAATCTAAATGTAAAAATTCTAAGGAAAGGGTAAAACATATAACACATAAGCCACATAAGCACACAACCTACCTATTACATCGGGAGCCTAACTACAATTAAAAACGGGAAAATAAAGAAAATCCTATCTACCCTATCTATTACAACAGGGGACCTAACTACAATCTAAAAAGGAAAAATATAATAAAAACAAATCTAATTATCCTATCTATTACATTTATGAGGTAATTAAATGCCTCTCGAATAATTATAAGAATTAACTAAACAAATATAAGAAAATTCGAATGAACATTTAAATCAAATAAACAAAACATATGAAAATATATAAACACATAGGAACATGTAGGAGCACATAAGAGCACGTAATTGACATTGAAATAACAATAATAATGGCGTACCACCCTTTTGAAGTGGTGACTAAACGGAGTCAAATTGCCCTATTTATACTCAAAATGAACAAAAGAATCATGGCACCAATTTAATTGAAAAAGTAATAATGAAAATGAAAATTCACCTTAATATGTCAAACGTAAATAAATTTAAGAATATCTAAAAATTACAAGTTAAACATACTCAAAAGTAACATAATTAGCTATTAAAGAAAAGAAGCAATCATAATAAAGAGAGTCAAAATTCACCAGGGACTGAATTACAAAAATCGAAAAACTTTCGGGGATAAAAATTATATTTTTTTAAAGTTCGAAGGTCAAAATTAAATGAAAGATAAAATTCAGGGACCAAAATACAATTAGATTAAGGACCTAAGTGAAAGATATTTAAAATATTCTGGGCCGTAGTAAAATACTCCAAAGATCAGGGGCTAAGGTGCAAATTTTGGTTTCTGATTTGGTCAAGGAAAGGCCATCGGGCCATCATTTATTTCTTTGGGCCGAAACTACCTAAGCCCAGCTAAAATCCAAGCCGAACGAGCAGGCTAGCCCATCTTTTTATCACTCAAACACAATAAAAACAATGCATGGGCTCTGACCTTCTAGCCCAACCTAAACCCAAAAGAAATAAATAAAGATCCATTCCCAAAACCCAACCAATAAAATAAACTCAAGCCCGTCAGAAAAAAAACATTAGCCCATTCCGTTTTTCTTTTCTTTCTTTTCGTTCCTTTCTTTTTTCCTTCTCTTCATTTCTTCTTTCTCCCTCTCCGGCAGGGTGAAGCTTCTGGCAACCATGGCAGCCGTGCCGCCGCCGTCGGTCGCCGACAAATTTTTTTTTCCGGTCACAAAAAATTATCAAAATACACACCCCAACTCGATTTTTCGCGTAGATTGCGTTTCCGGAGTTAGTTTTTACAAAAAATGACCCAAAAGTGGCCAAAATGCTAAAAAACAGCCCAGCTTTTATTTTTTTAAAACACCCTAATCACCACTAAAAATCACAAAATTTATACCACAACACTCCTTACAACCTCTACAATACAACTATGATTTTAATTTGACAAGAAGACAATATAAAAGGGCTAAAATAAAGCAAAACAGCCCCTAAAAATTCTTTTTTTCATTTTTTGCATTTTTTCAAACAGTTAACATGCATATACAAAAACCATTCTTCTTTTCCTAATTTTGTTCATGATCCATCCCAAAATTCAGCAACTCAACAGCCAAGGAAACCAGCAAAAGCAAAAGAAAATTAAAAAATAAAGCATGGACTTAATGTGCTAAACAAAACTAAAATTACCTCAATGTAGGTGTGTGTGAGATTGAGAGGGGAAAGGGAAAGGAGAACCGAGAGACTGAGGGGGATTTTTCTTCTTCTTCTTGTGTGTTTTCTGTTTCTTTCCTCTGCCCAAGTCCGAGAGAGGGAGAGAGTGAGCCGTGTGCAAAGTGAGGGAGTGTTTTCTTCTTCTTGTTCTGTGAGGGAGAGAGCCGAGAGATGTGTTTGGGTGAAAGAAAGGCGGAGTCTTTTTCTTCTTCTTGTTCTGTGACTTTTTTTTTTTTCGTCTTCTGTCCGTGAGAGCCAAGAGAGGAGATTGAGGAAGTAAAGGTGGGGAGTTTGTGTGTTGGATTTGCCAAAATGATGATTTCTCAACTAATGAAAAGAAAGAAGCATGGCCATTGAGTGTGAAATGGGCTAATAGTTGTTTTGGTAGGAAAAATAATTGGGAGAAACTTTTCTTATTTCTTGATTTTCTTTTTGTTTTGTTTTGTTCTTTTTTTTCTTTTTTTAAAACAAACCTGCAAAAATGGGGAAAATGCACATTAAAATGCAAGAAAATAAATAACTCATTAAATAGAAAAATTTTGAGAAAACATTAAAAATTGACAAAAATTTGGTGTCTACAGCTTGTCCCTCTTTGTCTAGAGTTTCAAAGAAACTCAAGACAAAGACGTAGACACCAAATTACTTACCTGTCTCTTTCAACTGCACCTGAGTTAAAATAAACAAGCCAACACTTGACTATAATTATGGAGCAAAATGATGCAATAAAATTACAAAACACGTGACCGAACTCATGTAGAGTTGCCTACGTATCCCACCATGGGAATCAGGTCAAACGTAGATCGAATACAAATGAAATCCAATGAAACAAGTACATTGACCATCTGTGATCTTTACAAAAATCGAAAAAGTCTGAACTCTCAGAACTTCTAAACACGAAATACAAAATGAATGATAAAGCACAATTATTAATCAAATAATCAAGAAAAACGGTCAGTGGGATACGACCCGAGCCTGCCGAGGTTGGTGGGATAAAACTCAAACCCAACGAAAATAAAAAACGTTCAGTGGAATACAACCCGAGCCTGCCGAATTTGGAGGGATAAAACCCATGCCCAACGAAAATAAAAACGGTCAGTGGGATAAAATCCGAGCCTGCCAAGACCGAGCCTGCCGAGATTGGAGGGATAAACCCATGCCCACGAAATAAAAAGGTCAGTGGAAAAACCCGAGCCTGCCGAATTGGAGGGATAAAACCCATGCCCAACGAAAATAAAAACGGTCAGTGGGATAAAACCCGAGCCTGCCGAGATTGGAGGGATAAAACCCATGCCCAACGAAAATAAAAACGGTCAGTGGGATAAAACCCGAGCCTGCCGAGATTGGAGGGATAAAACCCATGCCCAACAAAATAAAAAACGGTCAGTGGGATAAAACCCGAGCCTGCCGAGGTTGGAGGGATAAAACCCACGCCCAACGAAAATAAAAACGGTCAGTGGGATAAAACCCGAGCCTGCCGAGGGAGTGTGGGATACAGCCCAAACCCAACGAAATAAAACGGTCAGTGGGATAAAACCCGAGCCTGCCGAGGTTGGTGGGATACAACCCAAGCCCAACGAAAATAAAACGGTCAGTGGGATAAACTCGAGCCTGCCGAGGGAGTGTGGGATACAGCCCAAACCCAACGAAATAAAACGGTCAATGGGATAAAATCTGAGCCTGCCGAGGTTGGTGGGATACAACCCAGCCCAACGAAAAAACGGTTAGTGGGATAAAACTCGAGCCTGCGAGGTTGGTGGGTACAACCAACCTAACGAAAATAAAACGGTCATGGATATGATAAAAGATACGTTAGTGGATTGAACCCCATGCTAACGGATATGAAAGAAATAAAATACACGTTAGTGAGTTTGTAACTCGATGCTAACGGTGATAAAGATCAAACACACGTTAGTGGAGATAAACTCGATACTAACGGTGATAAGAAAACACGCTAGTGAGATAAACTCGATGCTAACGTTGAAAGAGAAAAACACACGTTATTGCATGAAAAAGTTCTTGAATACTTACCTGAAAAATCATTTCAAAAATTGACTCAGTTTGAATCAATTTTGTACAACCAATCATCTGCTTTGCATTTTGACATTGTTGCTCAAGTTGGTGGATTTGTAATCTTTTTTTTTTCCAACTTTAGAAGAAATGAAAGAAACACACATTTTTTTTTGTTTTTTTTTAAAAGATAAAAAATGACGAATTTTAAAACTTGAAAAATACCAATGACAACTCTCCCTTCAAGAGAGATTTGAGAGGTATATACATATGTCACTGTCCTCTCGATTTTGAAAGACTTTTTTTTTTCTTTTTCACAAAGCCGATTTAAAATGTATTACCAAAATTGGAGCTCATTCCTTTTGATATTTGCCCTAGTGTAAATCATGTTTAATGAAAGCCATATTTTTCATGCTTTCGAAAAAGCAAAAAGAGTGATCATGTGATACCAATACAATGTGATTCCTTGTGCTCCTTTTGGCCCTGAGAACCATGCAAGTATGATCTTTCGATGTCAAAACTGCTCCTCAAGAGTTGTGCTACAATTTGTTGTGAATCTTCTCAATTTTCTAACATCAGTCAGCCATACCTCACTTTGTATCACAAATCAACTTTTCTAATAACAAGATTTGAATGAATGGCCTTTGAAAAAGAAGATCTCAAATTTGGCCCCTTTTGATGTCTTTCATTTTGATAACCTTAACCTTTTGGATTTTCACTGAGGTCACCCCTCCTTTTTCTTTTTCTTTTCCTTTTTTCCTTTTGTTTTTGTTTTTTTTTTATTTTTTTTCTTTTTCTTCTTTTTTTTTTTGCCTTTTTTGCTATTTTTTTCTTTTTCTATTTTCTTTTTTTTTTTTTGTTGTTTTTCCTCTTTTTTTTTTTAAAAAAAAAACCCATTCAGGTTTTCACTCAATGAACAAATCTTGTCGACAACCTTTATCAACTCGAAAATGCGTTTTAAGAAATTATGGCATCAGTACGACAATCCTTTCCATGCAAAAATGGTAAAGGTGTATTGACACCATTTGCCATTTGATTAAGTGATTTTTATTAGAAATATCACTAAGGCGGAGGTCGGGACTTTATGATTTTTATGATGGGGTCAGGTGGGGTGTGGAAAAAATGTTAAGGCTTGAAAGCAAATCTTCAAAGAGGCTTCAAAAATCCTAAGACCGCATTCTATCAATATTTGCCCCAGTATGAGGGTATTAAAACTGAAAAATTGCCCCAGTTTGGTTTTGAATCTTTTCTTTTTCTTTTTCTTCTCTTTTTTTTCTTTTATTTTATGACAAATAGGAGATAAAAATTCACCCCAGTGTGGGGTTTGCAATCTTTAGGGGGCTATCAAACAAATGATTAAGTTATTCTGAAGGTTCAAAAGGAAAAACTAGGGGTAAGATGTTCAAAGAAAAAAGAAGAAGGCCCACCTTTAATCCACCCTAGATGGTATCTCAAAAAGAAAAATCACATAATCAGATAAAGAATTTCTTACACATGTCTGAATTGATTAGCAGAAGAAAAACCTGTCCATCCAGTTCTGTGAGAATGGGCGTTCCTTTGGATAGCACTCTTTGAACAAAAAATGGCCCTTGCCAAGTTGGAGCAAATTTCCCTTTAACCTCCTCTTGAATCGGAAGAATTTACTTGAAAACTTTATGCCTCACTTCAAATAAGCGAGATTTGTCTTTCATGTCATAGCCAATGAACCATCATTTGTTGATAGCATTATCTATGACAAATAACAGTCAACCTCTTTTCATCCATTAGAGACATCAGTTCATTGTGCTCCTTGATTCATTTAATTTCTTCTACCTAAGCCTTTGTCAAAATGTGCGAGGACGGGATCTCAATTTGGCAGGTATTATCACTTCCATTTGAAGCATAAGGTGTTGCCCCATCTTAGAAATATAAGTTCCAAGTGAAATGCTCTCAAAGTTCAATAGCAAAAATTTGCAAAATTGAAGGAAGAACTCTCTCCCTTTTTTTTTCGCCCTTTTTCCTTTTCTCTCTTTTTTATTCCCCCTTTTTCTTTTCTCTTTTTTTTTCATTTTTTTTTTCCATTCCTCCTTTTTCTTCTCTCTTTTTTTTTTCCTCTTTTTTCTTTTCTTTTTTTTATTACCCTTTTTCTTTTCTTCTTTTTTTTATTCCTTTTTTATTCTTTTCTTCTTCTTTTTTTTTTCAAGTTGACTGCTGAAGTATGCACTCTTTTAGAATAAATAGCCGATCCTCCACTTTGCAATATAGTATTATTGCCCCCTTTTTATTCATGATTACCCTCCAAATTTGCAAGATTTTCACTTGCGTCTTTTCCTCGAACTCAACCATAAACACCTGCACAAGGGGGATTTTTCAAAGCACTTGAATTTTTCAAAATTCCTTTTGTTTTGAGCAATGATATAACAATTAAGACTCATACAAAGTGTTGAATTATCAAAATTTGAAAAACATGTACTTGATCTTGGACATACCCTACAAATGTGTTATAAAATTTTGCCTCAATTTGAACTTATTTGGTGAAATCTCACAAATATATTACAAAAAAATTGCCCCAGTTTGGGCTTATTTTAGTTGCAAAATAATCACATACAATGTGAATAGAAACTATATTTGTCAAATGAAGAATTTAAATGTCATATCCAAACTCATATAAAAGATTCCATGATAAATCTCTCAAAATAAGGCCAAATTGCAAAAGATCTCTTCCTCGTTTTGGGATCGGTGTTGAGGGAAAAGGGTACCCTTCTTGTTAGCTCATCTTTTTAGGACCAATCAAATGAATATTATTCAGGATTTGGGGATGGCTCAGGGAGATGGTATATCAGGATCTGTTTTTTTTTTTTTTTTTTTTTGTGCCCAAATTGTATCTAACACATTCAATATCACATCTAGTGAAAACAAATAGTTTATCACTCTTATTTCTTAAAAAAATTCAATCAACATATAAGCTCTATGGGCTTGTAATGTATGGGTAGAAATGATAGTTAAACATATGAAAACAAGTTATGGCCTTATGATCACGAGTGATTGGTAGGTTCCTTAGAGGCAATATTTTCACTTCAAATTGTCATGAAAGATAAGTCAGCAATGGACTTTATGAGCTTGTAATGTGGCTTGACAACGATAGCTAAAAGAAATAAAATTTTCAAGGACAACGCACTTAAGATCGCCTTCCTTCCCAAAAATTGCCCCAATTCTGGATTTAAAATCCGGGACCCCATTTTGACTCTCTCTCTCTCCTCTTTTTTTTTTTTTTTTTCATTCACTAGAGGGAATTCAGCATTGGATGTCTTTTGCATTTTTTTCACATTTTTCTTTTTTTTTTTTTTTTTTTACCAATACTGAGATCCCAAATGTCAATGATAAATTGAAAACTCCCTAATTTTGGAGTATAGATGGCCCTCTTTCTTTCCAAAATTGAAGATCAAAATATCAATGGTAGAGTCAAATTCCCCCAACTTGTAATTTTTTTCTCTTTTTTTTTTCTTTCACTCTTTTTCTTTATTTGATGTCCCTTTCAAAAACTTTGAGCATCTTTGCCATTTTTTCAATTCTCAAGTCTCCTTCCCCAGTATGGGGTGCGATCATAAGTGCTTTTGAAACGAACCACCAATTTAAGCTCAAACGAGGATGCAAAGGATTGATAGTGTTTAAATAGTAGAAGCAATGGCCAAAGCATCATTCTTATTTCTCATAACAACCAAAGTAAAGAATAACCCATTAGGAAAATTCATTTTCTTTTGATATTTGAAAATTTTTCCATGTAGGATCATGATCATTGAGGCTCTTATTTGAAACAAAATTGTACTTTTAAAGGCTCAAATGGGAGAACAACTGATAAAATCTGTATAGATGGAGAAATGAAAGTCTAAAGTATCATTCCAAATTTTCAAAACAAATAAGAAATAATGTACATTTTTGCTTTCACTCAGATGTGGATTGAATCTGGTTAGACAAACTGGACATTTTCACAGTAAAAATTGTCTCACTTTGAAGCTAGTCAACCAATGCGACTGACCTTGGAGGTTCAATAGAAGTGGACAAAAAATGAAAAAGAAAAGTGTCGGGGTTGATATTTTATGAGAAACTATCAAATTTGTGTGACCCCTTTTGTTTTCGACTACTCTCATTGAGTAGTTTAGACCACAAATTTAGTGTATACAAAGAATTTTGGGAATTGGACATACACTCATGAATTTTCGCACAAGGAATTTTCGAACAAGAGGTCAAAAAAAAATTCAATTTAGCCTTATTTCTTAAAATCTATCATGAAATCTCCCAATGAGCAAATAAAGAATGAATATATACAAAACAATAATTGTCTAAATAAAAACTTTATTATTTAAATGTTTGCAAATTTTTTTTTTCTCAAATATAATACATGTGAGAAAATAAAAATCTCTAAAGAATACACTATCAAATATATACACACTTTCTCTTTCTATCTTTTTGACACAAAATGTATTAGAAACAATGAATCAAAAGATTTTTGAGATGCTTTAGACTGGCATTTTCAACTGGATTTTTCATTCATTTCATTTTTTTTTTTACATTGTAGGATCTACCCAAGAATCAAGTAATACTTGTAATTTCTTTTTAAAATTTATCAGACCCAAAAATATTACCAGATATAAGAAAAATATTTTTTACCTTGTTGAAACAACTTTTATAAATGAAGGGGAGGGGAAAAATTAAAGAAAAATACCCAGAATTAGTAAGCAAAACTGTAAAATCGGTATGTATGTCCTATGGGGGAGCCCTTTTATGCCAAGGGTTGGCCTAGTATGAAAAATACAATCCTCTGGAATAGGCACCATACAATACCTGATGGATCCGATCTCCTTATTGAGATTCGGATAAAAGATAATTTTGAAAAAAATTTGGCTAATTGGAGTGACAAGAGACAATTTGTCCTAACAAAATGAGGACAAAGTCCGAATGGATTGATTGCTTTGATTGACACATAAAGTGATATTCAAAATCAATTTAGTATGAAAAACTTATTTTTGAAAGGATTGAAATGTTTCGACTAGTTTATGAAGCTTGGATCGAAACCTTAAAAGAAAATAACTGATCAAATGAATTGAATGGAATTGATGACTCGTTCAAAAATTGACCGAATTGTCTTAAAATGAATAAAACTGGTCAAATGAATTGGATGAAATTGATGATTTGTTCAAAAATTGATTGTATTGTCCTATAATGAATGAATGGATTGAGTTAATGATTTATTCGAAAATGAATGAATTGGTCAAATAGATGAAAAAGAGCTAATGATTTATTCAAAATGACTGGATTGTCATAAAAATAAATGAATTGATAAAATAGGTTGGATGAAATTGATGAATAAATTGGTCAAATGGATTGAAAAAAAATGAAATTAAAAATGAGCAAAATTGTATGGAGTGGTTGGTCTATCCAAAAAATCGACTTCATCATCCTAGATTTAAAAATGGGATGGATGGAAATGATGGTTTATCAAAATCGATGGAATTGTCTGCCTATTGGTAATTTTAAAAATTCATTGTGATTCATTAGTCTATGAGCCTTCTAAAATCAAGATTTGGCCTTGACATACTTATCATCTCAACAATGAGGAATTTGTGAATTTTTTTTTCAACTTAATGTCCTTTACGCAAGGGATTTTTACCAATTCTGATGAAATGGCCAAAAAGTGATTATTAAAGGCTCATATTCTAATGCGTAAAAACTGTTCCATCATTCTCAATGTCATCACACGGAAGGAATCGAATCCTACCTTACCTTGTGCATTACCCCTTTGGATGGTACAAAAAATATAAACGTGCAAGTCTCATTGGATTATACATCGAGACAAAAGGTGGTTTATTCCTAACGTGGGATCCCCTATGCGGCATTCCCTCTAAAGTTGATGTATGATGCCAGTTTATTAAAGCGATTAAATATGCAATGAAATAATTGACATAAGATCTAAAAGTGCCCCATTTAAATGCTGGGGTAAGCCTAAAATGATGTGCAACACACATGCATATGCAATTTAAACGTGCTTGATATAAAAAGGCGGTCTTATCCTAAACGAATACCATGCCAGGACTCTTATTTCTAATGTTTGTGTATGCAGAAAAGGAGAAAACAAGAAGAAATTAGTTCAACAAATAACACATAGCACATTGGAACAATAGATGATACAAGAATGGAACAGAAAGCAAAGAAAGAAGGGTGGGTTCCCTCCCATCGTGTCTAGTGTTACTAATTGGGTAAGGTTAACTCTATCTTAGGTAATTTCTAATATGGATGCATGAGGTTTGGCTTACTAATGCATCTAAACTCGATAAGGTTTCAGGCTCCCAAGCCTTCAAACAAAAGGGCGAAGGGTCATCAATTCCAAAGCCCTTGGTCGGTGGCTCGAGTGATCCCCCAGACATTGCTACGTGCACGTCGTGCCACGGCCACATGTCCAAGTGAATCGATCCTAAGTCCTCAATCTTCGACTAAAAACTAAAGGCTATCAACCCAAAGCTTAAAATGAAAGATTGAGTGACCCCTCGGATCATGCTACGCACACGTCGTGTCGCGATCACACGTCCAAGTGGGTCGCCTAATCCTAATAGGGAAGAGTGGCGTGACAAACCACTAAAAGAAAAATAAATGAGGGATAAAAAATAAAACGTATGCACGTATGCTAGTGCTCGGTTTGGAGGGGAGGGATCGAGAACCAATGCGAGACTCTAGGGTAATATTCCCCACCCCAAATGCAAAGCGCGATACAAATAAGTAAATAAATAAATCATTCATCATATACACGAGGAACGATGAACGAATACGAGGGTGAAATGCAAAACATCCTAAAAAAATGCAACCTAAAACATCCAAATATGATAAATAAAAAGGATTAAAAAAAAGAAAAGACAACTAAACCAAATGCTTGGACTCTCTAGCTCCCCAGTGGAGTCGCCAAGTTGTCGCGCCCCATATTTTCGCGATGGAAAAATAGAAGAAAGATGTTTATAAAAAATGTGATTTTATTTAAAAATAAGTGAAAAGAACCTAAAATGGGACTTTAAAGAATGCGACAATTTGGGTCCAAATATTTAGTCTAAAAAGGGTTTTTAAGAAAAAGGGGAGTCACCACTTGGTATTGAGTTTGGGAGTACCAAGTCACCTCAAAAAGATTTTTGACAAAAATAAAATAAAATAAAACCCTTTTTGACAATTCCAGGTCTTTGGAAAAACAAGAGAAAATGGGTTCGGGAGTCACGGTTGAAGAAAGGGAAGGCAAAGGTTCAATTAACTCAAACCTAAGGCACCCTTTCAACCTAGTCTAAGCTAGTTGCGAGGTTTAGTTAAAATTTTCCTAATCTAACCCTTAATTTTATCATGTTTGGATGTTTCCTACATGGATGCAAATAAAAAATATCGAAAGGGGCAAAATGTTCATTCAAGGGTTTAATTGAACCAATCGCATTGATTACGAAGATCAAAATAATTTCTTGAATGTGTCACGAGTATGCGAATGATGAAATTAAAAGAAAAGAAAAGAAAAGAAATTATATACATAGATATAAGTTATCAAAGAAAAAGGGAATGCAACATAAAGGGTACGGAAGGCAAAAACTCGTGACAATAATTTCCTTATACAGGGATTAATGAGATATTTAAACTAAAAAGTTATAATCTCCCATTTTCCATGTTTGAAAAATAATTCTCCTAATATGCACAAGCAAATGAGCTAACTTATTATACAATGTCCTAAATGAAATGCAATTCTAAATGGCATGATTAACACATATAGAGTATAGGGGATAATATAATAGGAAATATCATGCAAATGGGAAAAGATCCTAAAAATGAAAATATGCGTGAAAATGTAATGAATATCACACAAAAATGAGTCTAACGCACGAACGATCTAAGGGTCTAGTGTTGGACTAACCCATTTCTAAAAATCCTTACTAGCGTTGGACTAGCAAATAAGCAGAGCGAGAAGCCACAACTAGTGTTGGACTAGTGTGGTGACGTCATGCATTAACAATTCATAGTAAAACAAATAAGGTATATGTCGCGCCCCACTTTTTTTTGGAAAAAATAAAATAATTGTTTTTTTGTGATTTTATTGGTTTGGAAAAAGTGAAATTTTTGATAAAAATAAAAATGGGTCTAAATGGGACTTTTGAAAATGCGACGATTTGACCCAAGAAAAATAGTTCAAAAAGGGTTTTTTATATGAAAAATGGAGTCGCCACTTGGTATAGAGTTAGGGTGTACCAAGTCACCCAAAAAGTGAATTTTTTAAGGGAAAAAAATAAGAAACCCTTTTGAACGACTCCTAGTCCACGCAAACAAAGAAAAAGGTTCGGGAGTCACATTTGACGAAGGGGAAGGCAAGGAAAAAAATCCAAGGCACCCCTTCGACCTAGCCAAGGCTAGTTGCGCGATTTAACCCTTATTTTCCTAATTTTTCTACCCAAAGTATGTATTTGCAATTTGGACAAAGACTAATGAATGAGAAATGCAATCCTAAATTTTACGATGTCTCTCGTGAGGTTTTTGGTCCCAAACCACATGAATTGTGGCGGCCAATAAAGGGAAACCTCATAGAGGTCGATTGATGCAAATGGTGACTCAAGTGCAAGTGTGCAAGTGTATGAAAAGATTCATGTATGAAATGGTGTAAAAAAAACAAAGTGTTTGTGTGCGAATGTGTAAAGAAAGTGCATGTGTGAATTTGTATGAAAATCAAAGTGTTTGTGTGTGCAAGTGAATGAAGATAGAATCGTACATATATAAGTGAAACTTGAATTTCATTTGTGAAAGTAAAGTAAATAAATGATAAAGATGTAGTGAAAAATATGGATTGAGAAATGTAAGAAAAATGTGATTAAAAGAGTATGGAAGTAATAAAAATGAAAGTATGACCCTAGGGGAATGCAACAAGTCGGGTACGGGGATTGACTTCTAACTTTTCGACTTCGATTTTCCCTTTGATTAGAAGGCGAAACTAGCGTGCTAAGGCTATTGAGTAGCCACACTCGCTCGTTTCCCTTACCCAAGGGGGTTTTCGCGCAAATGAACCCTAACTAGCATGAGATGCAAGTCCTAAAATGAAGGGGAAGGGGTTTTGAGGAACATACCAAATGACAAACTAAGGAAAAATACGTGATATGTGGTGATCATGCACTTAATGAAAAAAGGAAAAAAAGAACCTATTGGGTCTAACATTGGACTAGCCCATTCTATGAATTCCGACTAGCGTTAGACTAGTGGAAACGATAAAAGAAGCCACAACTAGCGTTGGACTAGTGTGGTGACGTACATTCATCCATTCCATTCATCTATACTACAAAAAGCGAGTAGACATGCAAATCACCTAAATCATGTAGCACTTATCATGCTCGACTAGATGCAAGATCCTAATAAAGCGTTTAACATATAACACATAGGCATGCAACCATTACATTTGCTAACTAAAACAAAGGGGAAAGGGAAAATGGACCAAATTACTTGCTACGCCCTATCTATTACAAGCCAAGAGGTGTACACATACCCCATGAATAAATAAAAGAAATACTTAAAATGAAAGGAATTAAAGCAAATTTAAGAAAGCCAAGTAAACATGTAATTCTCAATTAGCACATTAGTCCACATAGGAGAGAAACAAAAGGGGTAAAAGAGATTATACCTCCCCGTTGGTGATACTAAGGGAGTAAACAAACTCAACTTGGCTAGATTCAACCAAGAAAAGACTAACTTAGGCTAAAATCACCAAAAACAAAAGATTAATGTACCAATTTAGTGATAAGATATAAACTAAACAATTTGAATCCATCAAAACATCAAACTTTCCCTCCATTGCAACTCAATGAAGTCAAAACTACTTAAAGACCAAGGCAAAAGGCATGATCATCCGATTCCCAAGCATAACATCTACTAAAGACCCAAAAGCAAGCACTACTCAATCATTTGAACTTAATTGAAACATTAAAAAAAAACACAAAAAGTTCTCCAAGTAAATAACAAGATCCAAACAAACATTTATGGAAATTCGAAGGTCCAAGAATGAACAAGGGTCCATGAATGATTTAAACATGCATTTTGAAAACTCAATAGCAACCATTAATCAACCAAACCAAATAAAAACCAATTGAAAAATTTAAGAGCTTCAAAAGTCTCAAAACAATGAAAAGCCAAATGATGACTCAAAATACACCCACCTTAGGACCTAATGCAAGAAAAAGAAATGTAATTGGGCCATAATGCATTGCTGCAAAAGATCTCAGGGACCCAATTGATTAGTTTTTCTCAAATTTGGGTCATAGTAGAACAAGGGGAGACTTGGGGGGGTTAAGAGACAATTCTGAAATTATCCATGCATGCAAAACACGTAGAAGCCTTTCATTTCTGCGCCAATTCAGCTGCATTTCCTTCATGTTTCACTCCCAAATGCCAACTCTACATCCAATCACATACCCTAACCAAAGCTAACATCCAAAACTTTAAACTAGACAGTAAAAACATAAGTTTAACATCCCAAATCAGCAAAGACAAAGGTGGAAATCATTCAAACATTGAAGAATGAACATGCAAACATTGAAGAATGAAAACTGCTATAGCTGAAAGTGAAATCTGCTGCATTTTTACTTGCAAACTGACTCAAATTTTCTGGTTCAAATACATAACTTTGACCAAGATTAAGCAACAAACAACTTTAGCTTGAGCAACCATGATCCAAGCAAGCAAACAACCCAGAAAAACATCATATTCAGGTCTGAAATAACATGCAAGCAACAATAAAAGGTTTCAGCTTCAGCAATGTTTCCGGCCAAACAACTTTGCAGCAATTTTCTTATAAACTCAGATTCTTATCACAACCTTGATTAGATGTAATTAAACTCAACGTCACAACTTTAGACCAAGCCCACAACTAAACCCACCATCATAATCCAAACAAACAAGAAACCCAAGAAGATATCATGCAAACTTCTGGAATAAACACGCGTGCAACAGATTTTTGTTTCACTCAAAATTCTGGTTTACACACAGCCAATTAATCTCATGCAGGGCTTAATCATCCAGTATTTAGTTAGCTAAACACACAACCAAGTGAGGATCAAGCACTTTCCAGCAAATTTCATACTAAAATACCCAAAACAACTCCATCGGCTAAGCTGGAAGATTGGTTTAACAATCCAGCAACATCCAATAAAATTTTCCAGCCATACAACCGAATTCCCAGCCATAAAGATCACATGCAAGACCAAATAACAAACTATCTATCAGATTGGATCCAAAATCAAGTTCAAATGTCATCAAAATCACCATTTAACCAGAAATTCATCCCAATTCTCTCGATTGACATGCATGCAACCGGATTTTTGGTATTCCTTCAATTTTCTTGTTTAATCCAAGTTAATTAGCTTCATGCAGAGCTAGATCATCCAGACTTTGGTTAGTTAAACATACATATAGCTCAGATCATCAAAACTTGGTCAACCGAAGCTGCAAATTTCCAGCTTAAACTCTCGGCAACCATTTTCTTCACAAACAGATTTTTCTATAACTTAAGTTATCATCTAGCCACACAATCCTCACATGCATGCCCTTAAACAACTTCATCAACCTATAAACATCTAGTCTAGGTCCAGAAATTACCTCAGTTTGGAGCTCAACACCCTCGGCTAGCTGCAAAAAATATTTCCCTCCTCTCGGCTGTCCAGAAATTGCAGCCCGCAACTCTTCCTCTCCCTTGCTCAAGCTTGCGTCTCAGCTCAAGGCTGAGCTCAGTTTGTGTAAGCTGTGGAGTTGGTGGTTGTGGTCGAGCTCAGCTGATGGAAGATGAAGAAGAAAATGGCATCTCAGCAGTGGTGGAGGAGGTGAAGGCAGACGGTTCGCACCCTTCCTCTTACTCACACTCTCTCGGTTGGTCTTACGGTGAAGCTGGGAATGAAGCTAAGTCCTCCCTTTTTTTTTTCTCGGTCGTTAACTCCAAAGTAGCTAGTCACTCACGGCTCAAGGCAGAAAAGCAAAAATGGAATCTGGAGATATTGTGGTGAGTGGTAGTTGATATAATAGTGTGTGATAATGGAAGATGGAATGAATGAAGTGGTGCCGTGGTTATGGAGATTTTTTTTTTATTTTTTTTCACCTTAATTATTTAACAAAAATAATAGTAAAACTAAATAATAATAAAAACAACAATTTTAATTACAAACACATCGAAATAAACAAACTAAAAATAACAAAATTACCATTTTCGATCTTTTCTTTCATTTTTCATCATTTCTCATCATTTTTTTTTTCAAAATAAATTAACAAAAATAAACCAAAATGCCAAAAAATTAAATTTGAACGTATTTTGTGAACAATTTTCCTTTTTTTCTCTTTTTCCATGATTTTTCTACGTTAAAACTTAAAAATTAAAATAGAAACTAGAAACTAAAAAAACTAAAAGCAACCACGACAAATGAGAATAAAAAGTAAAAGAAATTACACCAAAAATTTGGTGTCTACAGTATAAATTAAAACAAATAAACATGTAAGAGCACGTAGCACATAACACATAAGCATAATATCTAAATGCAAAAATCCTAAGGAAAACGGGTAAAACATATAACACATAAGCCACATAAGCACACAACCTACCTATTACATCAGGGAGCCTAACTACAATTTAAAACGGGAAAATAAAGAAAATCCTATCTACCCTATCTATTACAACAGGGGACCTAACTACAATCTAAAAAGGAAAAATATAATAAAAACAAATCTAATTATCCTATCTATTACATTTATGAGATAATTAAATGCCTCTCGAATAATTATAAGAATTAACTAAACAAATATAAGAAAATTCGAATGAACATTTAAATCAAATAAACAAAACATATGAAAATATATAAACACATAGGAACACGTAGGAGCACATAAGAGCACGTAATTGACATTGAAATAATAATAATGGGGTACCTCCCTTTTGAAGTGGTGACTAAACGGAGTCAAATTGCCCTATTTATACTCAAAATGAACAAAAGAATCATGACACCAATTTAATTGAAAAAGTAATAATAATAATGAAAATTCACCTTAATATATCAAACGTAAATAAATTTAAGAATATCTAAAAATTACAAGTTAAACATACTTAAAAGTAACATAATTAGCTATTAAAGAAAAGAAGCAATCATAATAAAGAAAGTCAAAATTCACCAGGGACTGATTTACAAAAATTGAAAAACTTTTGGGGATAAAAATTATATTTTTCCAAAGTTCAGAGGTCAAAATTAAATGAAAGATAAAATTCAGGGACCAAAATATAATTAATTTAAGGATCTAAGTGAAAGAGATTTAAAATATTCTGGGCCGTGGTAAAAATACTCCAAAGATCAGGGGCTAAGGTGCAAATTTTGGTTTCTGATCTGAGCAAGGAAAGGCCATCGGGCCATCATTTATTTCTTTGGGCTGAAATTACCTAAGCCCAGCTAAAATCCAAGCCAAACGAGCAGGCTAGCCCATCTTTTTATCACTCAAGCCCAATAAAAACAATGGATGGGCTCTGACCTTCTAGTCCAACCTAAACCAAAAGAAATAAATAAAGATCCATTCCAAAAACCCAACCAATAAAATAAACTCAAGCCCATCAGAAAAAAAACATTAGCCCATTCCGTTTTTCTTTTCTTTCTTTTCTTTCCTTTCTTTTTTCCTTCTCTTCATTTCTTCTTTCTCCCTCTCCGGCAGGGTGAAGCTTCTGGCAGCCGTGCCGGCTGCCGCTGCCGTCGTCGCTCGTCGACGAATTTTTTTTTCCGGTCACAAAAAAGTATCAAAATACACACCCCAACTCGATTTTTCACGTAGAATGCATTTCTGGAGTTAGTTTTTACAAAAAATGACCCAAAAGTGGCCAAAATACTAAAAAACAGCCCATCTTTTATTTTTTTAAAACACCCTAATCACTACTAAAAGTCACAAAATTTATACCACAACACTCCTTACAACCTCTACAATACAACTATGATTTTAATTTGACAAGAAGACAATATAAAAGGGCTAAAATAAAGCAAACAACCCCTAAAAATTCTTTTTTTCATTTTTTGCATTTTTTCAAAATAGTTAACATGCATATACAAATATCATTCTTCTTTTCCTAATTTTGTTCATGATCCATCCCAAAATTCAGCAACTCAACAGCCAAGGAAACCAGCAAAAGCAAAAGAAAATTAAACAATAAAGCATGGACTTAATGTGCTAAACAAAACTAAAATTACCTCAATGTAGGTGTGTGTGAGATTGAGAGGGGAAAGGGAAAGGAGAACCGAGAGACTGAGGGGGATTTTTCTTCTTCTTCTTGTGTGTTTTCTGTTTCTTTCCTCTGCCCAAGTCCGAGAGAGGGAGAGAGTGAGCCGTGTGCAAAGTGAGGGAGTGTTTTCTTCTTCTTGTTCTGTGAGGGAGAGAGCCGAGAGATGTGTTTGGGAGAAAGAAAGGCGGAGTCTTTTTCTTCTTCTTGTTCTGTGACTTTTTTTTTTTTCGTTTTCTGTCCGTGAGAGCCGAGAGAGGAGATTGAGGAAGTAAAGGTGGGGAGTTTGTGTGTTGGATTTGCCAAAATGATGATTTCTCAACTAATGAAAAGAAAGAAGCATGGCCATTGAGTGTGAAATGGGCTAATAGTTGTTTTGGTAGGAAAAATAATTGGGAGAAACTTTTCTTATTTTTTGATTTTCTTTTTGTTTTGTTTTGTTATTTTTGTTATTTTTTTTCTTTTTCTAAAACAAACCTGCAAAAATGGAAAAAAATGCACATTAAAATGCAAGAAAATAAATAACTCATTAAATAGAAAAATTTTGAGAAAACATTAAAAATTGACAAAAATTTGGTATCTACAGTCTCCATTTGATTTTTTATATAACTTCTATAATTGGGAACAAAATATGATACGAGTTCAAAGCCTTGAAAATTATAAAATGCACGAAATAACCAAAATATCAAAATATCTTACACTATATTATGTACATATATATACAATTTACGCCAAAAGTATACACATGTCAGTTCACATAATAGCCAACATCCAACCAGTACAAAACATGTTAGTTCATGAGCACACAGGCTCAAAAAAGAGTCAACAAAACAAGTCAGAGTAACGGCCCTAATGAAAATCCCCTACAGAACCCATAGACTCCATCCCATCCATCGGCCCCGGCCGCCAGCCCTAAGTGGCGCCTCTGCAGCCACATCCAAGAGAACCTCACAGTCTCGCATAATACCACGGGCTCTCTTTCTCATCTGTCCCTTCAAAGCGAAGAGGTGGCGGTGGGTCTCCTCAAGCTGACGACCGACCTCCTCAACTCGTAACCCCACCTCGAGGTCACGCAGGCGTATGACCTGTCCATGGCCCACTCTTCTGGCTTTCTTCAACTGTGCCCTCAGAGTGTCAACCGTCTTACCTAGGTGACGACGCTCGTCATCTATAACCATAACAATCTTGTCAAGGTATGCATAAGTGTGTCGACACTCACACGATCGATTCATCCGACCGAAGGGAGAATATAACATATAGGCTTCCCCGACCCTCCTTTGATATCTAAGGACTTGTCGGCGCACCACCTAGTTCATCGATCCACCTACACTCTTGGCTCTTACTCTGGCATCGCTAGGTCCACCGATATCGTTAGGTCCACCAGCCTCCATCCCTACACAACAAAACATCACTTAATCAGTTCTCCGACATTTCATCTTAATCGATACGATTCAACTTAAAGGTAATCGAATACTTATATGTCCTATAACATATTTTCCAACTATCCAAATCCTCTAACCTAGATGCTCTAATACAACTTGTTACGACCACACCGTACCCAGAGGCATACCAAAGGGTTTAGCGGATCGTCTGCCTAACTCGCGCCAGGACTCAATACCTGAAAATGAGAAAATAAATTTTGGTAAAATAAGAGTCATATTTACACTATTACATTTTCAAAAGTTGAATCAAAATACTACATCAAGCCATACACACAATGAGTACCAGAAAGTAAATTCTAACGAAACTACTAACTATAACCACCATAACAAATATATACATCTTACTAGTCAACTTATAACAAGTACTAGGGCAAAAATCAACTATTCTATAGACCAAAAGTCACTTATACTATACACCTTCTCGAGCGGTCCCCGCGTCGACCCCTACTAAGAAAAATAAATGGAATGGAGTAAACTATATGTTTAGTGAATAATCGGGGTAAAAACGTAAAGATCACATCCAAATAAACATGTAAACTAAGGTATTTCACATCAATAAACAGAAAATGTAACATCACAATAGTAGGATACAAGTGGCTTCAAAGCCAGTCCAATTCCCCGAGCTTGACCACCTGTTGACACTCCGTCAACCAAAATAATCATAGTCAGTAGACTCCACTTACTTTCTCCGTTCACCTTATCAATTCCCGCTGCCCAGTCAACAGAACACAACAGCTCGAGCAAAAGCAAAATCACTTTGCTTTAACAAATAACAAAATCCCAAGATTAGCATATAACTGACTTCGACCAAACCTCGGCCGACTCAAATAGTCCGTTTACCCTTGGAACCGGCTTGAAACCAAGACCTGAGATATCCAATCTCTCAACAAAGGATATCTCTTAACAAAGTATTCATCAAAATACTTAAGTCATGTAATCACCCCAACAGCACACAACACAAGGGTGATACTCAAACAAGGCATGTATTCCCAGATACTAAATAAAAAACAGAGAATGGGTTTAGGTCGAGTGAGATAAAGTACACCCTCGCCTAAGTACCCATTTAATATACAAAGCACTTTGACAATTTATTACATAAACAAGCCCAATTACTAACTCAAAACAACTAGCACGCAAATCAAGGCAATTTATACGGGTCCTCCGACTCTCGTCCGGGTTGTCACTGCCTATGATAGAAGATTATACTCAACTATCAGTCAAACAACCATCACAATGGAAATAAGAACTAAAACAGCCAAAACGGAAAAAACGGTAAAGAAACGCATACACGCTTGTTTTAGTTTTGGCAATGAAGCGATTAAAACTTTGGAATTCCCATTTGAGTCGAAAAGACAAGGAAAACGTATTTCTATTGGTCGCTACTTTCACTTTTCCCAAGGGTACGAGTTTCGTCCAAATTCTAGCTTATATACCTCTACGAAAGAATACTCGAATACCCTAGACAATTCAAGTTCAATTCATTCTCAAATTTTTGCTCAAGTCGCGAGTACATCCACCTAGCGCTCGAGTGAAAATTGGGACGGCATGCCCTTTGTATTTAGCTATTTTCAGTCATTTATGGCTTTTTTATTTTCCTCAAATCAGCCCCAAGTCACACATAAGTAATGTTAACACAATAACCCTTCAACTAGGCTCAATGTCATCCAATTACAAGATAAGTCTAACAATGCGACCGGAAACAAGTTTTAAAGACAAATGGCTAAACAGCAGGTTTGACGTCTCTTGGAATTTCAGTCACAACTGAACCTACGCTTACCGGATTGAGGTAAATTTTATAGTGACTCGAAGCTAAGACAGAGAACTACATTTTCTATGCAAGCATCGGCACCTAGTTCATGCCATTTCAGGGTCAAAATGTGCAATCTCGAAGAAGACAGAAAACTGCCCACAAATTAGGGCATTTGGCAGTTAGGGGTATTTTAGTCATTTCACATGCTACAGTGCTCCGATTGATCTGAAATTTTAGATGAAGATATACAACTCCATTACCTACAACTTCCATGTTTTGACCTAGATCTGATTCAGCCTCTATCATACTCGAATATACAGGTCAGAAACAGGACAGATTGGCCTACAATTTCTGGAATTTGATGATTCAATGCTTGAAAATCACATTTATGTTTTGACTGACTACCCCAAGTCCCTTTCCAAGCTCATCAACATCATATAATAGATAAAAAAACAAGATTCACAACTGAAAATATCAAACCCTAGCTAAACATTCCATCATATCATGCAAAACTCACTAATTAACCATCTTAAACCAAGATTAAGAGCTTCTATCCAAACTTTAGCAAGATTAGTACAAGAAAAGGAAAGGAAACCATAATACCTCACCAAGGCTGCTTAAAAGAGAAAACCATAACCTTTCCTTCCAAAACTTTACCACACAAAGTTTTCTAAGTTCCCAAGTGAGAGTTTAATCGGTTTAGATTTTGGATTCAACTTAAACTAAGCCAACAATCAAGATTGAAAGTGTGGTGTTTCTTCTCTCTTTTCTCTCCCTAACTCTCGGCCACCATGGAGGATAATGAGGAAGAAATGAAACTCAAGGAAAGATAAGAAGATAGGAATTAGTTTGGTCAAAGTTGGTTAGATGACCGCCAAGTGTCGCCGTAGGATCAAATCTCCTATTTTTCTTCTTTTCCTCTTTATTTTGTGGTCAACATTTTCGGCTGACTTGAGGGATATTTTGGGCTAATTTTGCTGAAATAAAAGTGAGAAGATTAAGGTAATAAAGTAGTGTTCAAGTGGTGTACTCACTCGGTAACAAACGGTACATGTCAGTTCACACCGTTTTCCTTAACTCGCACGTACTAGGGTTTTCACTTATAATTCACTAAATTATTGTTATCACTTCTAATCACACACTTTTTCTTATCTAAACCTCACTCTTAACCATAAAATTTAGTACACACATCTCACCAAGTGATCACATGGCCAAAATACGCGAAAATCCTAATTTATCTGAACTATAAAGCTGAGGGTAAAACTCTTAAATCTCTTATTCATTACAACTATTGAGGGAGTAAATAAGTAATAAAGATATTATAAAGTAATTTAATCAAAATAAGCGGGAATTTTACGAAAATATGAACAAATTTTTCAGTCGTCCCAGAAGCTGACCGAAATAGTTCCATGAGAACACCGTAACCTTTTAATGTGTGTTTATTTCCGTAAAATAATAAATGTCTCATTTTAATATGTCAATATGAAACCTTGAACCGTATGTACGTTACGCATAATTTACTTGATTTATTATAACTGCTTGTGTGTTTTGGAACCTCACTGGGTTGTTTATCTCATTCCATTCCTTTGTTTTCCTTAATAGGGTTCAAGACTGAGAGTGGTCAAGAATAGTACTACGTTGTTTTCTTTTGGGAGACATTAAGTTGTATTATATGGAATAACTGTAGTACATATTTTTTTGGGTTGTACTTAAACTTAAAGGTTAACTAATTTTAAGTATTAATGTTTTGGAGTACTATAAATGTATATTAAAAATATTTGAAGTATTTCTAGTTTTTGAATAATGGATTGTAGTGAGGTCCGGCGAGAGTTGGGTAGGCAATTCGCTGACCCCTCTGGTTCACCTTTGGGGAAAGTGGGGCTGTCACAGGTGGTATCAGAACTTAAGATTTAGATCTCTGTAGTGTATTCCAGGTTTAAAGTTTAGGATGCCAGACTGCGGGACTCGTTGGACTTTTAAGTGACACGACGCCTAGTAAGAGTTGATTTAAACCAATAATCTTACTTGAGATTGTAGGAATGGAAAGAAATGGTGCACAAGGACTGCCTAGGAGGCTACTTCGACTTCTTATGTTTCAGACAGGGTCGGACAAGCCATTTCGACAGTTCGTCACAGCGCGTAGGATGGATTGCCAATGTGATTGTTGGATAACACATTTGTATCCTGACCGTGTGGTACTAGCTATAGCAGAGGAGAGACAGAGGCTAGTCATTTCGAATGAAAGAGCAAATCACCGAATTCGGATGCTTGAGACTAAGGTGCTCGAGGAACAAGAACGAACCGATATTTTATGTGAATAGTTAGAGGAAACCAATAATCATTTGGCTAAGATGATACAACAATTAAGAGAGAGAGATGGAGAAGATCGTGGCCCAAAGGATCCTAGTATTGGGAATGAAGTTTAACGTGTTAGGGAACGGGAATCATCTAGTTCCAATTAATCTAGTGAAGCACTACTTTTGATCTTTTGTAATGGGACGATGGGAGTAGAACTTAGGAGTTTGTACCTTGGAGATGCATGTACTTTTGTTAATCACCTGTTTACTTTTATTTACTAACTTTGACTTGGCATGTACTTTACTTAACTATAACTTATGTTATGACTTAATGAGCTCTAGTTTGTATTTGACTTGTGCGGTGATAATGTTATTTGTGCAAGTAATTTCATTTTTCTTTAGAATTGTTACTGGTATGTGTGATTTAGTATGGGGCTTATGCATGTGCATCTAGATTAGTTGGGAACATGAAAACTAGAGGACGACGATAGGGACGTCAACCCAGACAACCCCGAAATCAAAGAGTAGATAATGAGTCTGCTACTGATCAAAACGTCGAGCCAAGGGCTGGGGGAGGAGATGGCCAAATGGCATTAGTTTTAACGCGCATGACGGATGTACTAGAGCTCTTAGTAGCACAACTGGGCCAGGGGGTTAGACAAGAAAACCAACGTGGAAACCAGAGATAGGAGAGGATCGAGCTTCGAAGCGGTTTCAAAAATTCTCCCTACCCAAATTTTCTGGAAGACCTGACCTAGAAGTGGCTGAAAATTGGTTAGAAAATATAAGAGATATATTCGATGCCTTGAACTACACAGAAGAAAGACAAGTCACTTTTGCTGTATTTCAACTTGAAGGGGCAGCTCGAGTCTGGTGGAATATTATGAGAAACAAGTGGGAAAGAGATCAAACTCCAAGAACTTAGATAAACTTTGTATGAGAGTTTAATGAGAAATTTCTTCCTCCACTAGTCCAAGAAAAGAGAGAAGACGATTTTATAAAGATTCGTCAAGGAATTTTGAGTGCGGCTGAGTATGAAACACAATTCACGAAATTATCTAAATATGCTCCAAAATTGGTGGCTACGGAACGGAAGAGAATAAGTTTAGAAATCCAAGATGCCCTTTCCGCACCTTTCAAGTGAGGAAAATAGATGTATCCAATGGTAGTCACTATCTTGAAGTACCAAGAGAAATTGAACCGCCACCTAAAGTTAGAAAATGAGTGGATGAAATAAGACTACCACTTCCTTCACCACCCATGATAAAGAAACAAGAAGGAACTATGTCACGAGAAACTACTTGAAAATAATGAATGAGGGGAATTAATTATTTCATTGATCCAAAAAAATATATACAACAGGTTTCAGCCTATATTAGGAAACTATACACAATTATATCCTTAATCCTAGGAATAAGATGTCACCCCAATTTAGCTCCTCTAATCTCTCCTAATTTACACGGTTTTATTACTCAATATTCTACTTCCCAAAAATACAGATTTTCAATATTCTACTTCCCAAAAATACAGATTTTCCCACACTCCCCCTCAAGCTGGTTTGAAGATATCTTTCATCACCAGCTTGCTCACTAACAAATCAAACTGTTTTTTGGGAAGACTCTTTGTAAGCAGATCTGCCACTTGGTCTCTAGTTGGCACATAGGTCATGCAGACTACACCTCCTTCTATTTTTTCTTTGATGAAGTGCTTATCTACTTCAACATGTTTCGTTCGGTCATGAAGAACTGGATTGTGAGCAATAGAAATAGCAGCTTTATTGTCACAATACAATTTCATAGGAAGTACTTCTGAAACCTTCAACTCCTGTAATATTCTTCTAATCCATATCACTTCACAAATACCTTGAGCAACAGCCCGAAACTCTGCTTCTGCACTGCTCCTTGCCACAACATTCTGCTTCTTACTTCTCCAAGTTACCAAATTACCTCCCACATACGTACAATATCCAGAAGTTGATCTTCTATCTGTTATACATCCAGCCCAATCCGCATCGGTATAGGCTTCAACTTGAAGATGTCCTCGTGCCTTAAAGAAAATACCTTTGCCAGGTGTTCCCTTTAGGTACCTTAGGATTCTATGAATTGCTTCAAAGTGCTCTGGGCCTGGTGAATGCATGAACTGACTAACAATACTTACTGGAAATGCTATGTCAGGCCGAGTGTGTGATAAATAAATAAGTCTTCCAACTAGTCTTTGAAACTTTTCTCTGTCTCTTACTTTCTCTACACTAGCTGGTTGAAGTTTCAAATTTGGCTCCATGGGAGTTTCAGCTGGCCTGCATCCCATCATACCTGTCTCTTTGAGCAAATCAAGCACATACTTCTTTTGACTTACAACAATTCCCTCCTTGGATCGTGCAAACTCCATCCCGAGAAAATACTTTAAGTTTCCCAAGTCCTTGATTTCGAATTCCTTGGCCAGAAACTTCTTCGAATTCTCTAATCCTCCACAATCATCCCCTGTTAAAATAATGTCATCGACGTATACAATTAAAATTGCAACTTTACCTTCTTTTGAATGCCTATAAAACAAAGTATGGTCAGCCTGACTTTGTAAGAAACCAAATTTTTTAACAGCTTTGCTGAAGCGTTCAAACCAAGCTCTTGGTGATTGTTTAAGCCCATAAAGAGATTTCTTCAGTTTGCAAACTTTTCCAACACCATATTTGTCTACAAAACCTGGAGGAAGACTCATAAACACCTCCTCTTCTAGGTCTCCATTCAGAAAGGCATTTTTCACATCAAGTTGGTACAATGGCCAATTTGCATTAATAGCAAGAGATAAAAGGACCCGAATAGAATTTATCTTGGCAACAGGGGCAAATGTTTCTTGATAATCTATTCCATGGGTTTGTGTAAAACCCTTCGCAACTAATCTGGCCTTGTACCTTTCTACAGTACCATCTGCTTTGCTTTTAACTGTAAACACCCATTTGCACCCAACAATCTTTTTCTCCCTAGGCAACTCCACCACATCCCACGTATCATTCTTCCTCAATGCTTCCATCTCTTCAAACACTGCAGATTTCCAGTTCTGATCAACCAACGCTTCTTTAATGTTTCTAGGAATCACAAGTTTTGAAATTTCAGTGGTAAAGGCTCTATATTTAGGGGAAAGGTTATCATAGGACACATATTTGGAAATTGGATGTCTAGTACAAGTACGGGTTCCTTTCCTAATGGCAATGGGAAGATCAAGATCAGATTCTTGAGTAGGAAGATTTAAAACTGGGTCAGATTCTGGAACAGCAGAAGAAAAGAAAGGTGAAGTATTACCTGATGTATTTGGACAGACTTCCCTCGAGGACTTCTCATGAACAGGAGCTGGACTCATCAATGGACCTTCACCCTTTTTAAAAATATTTCTCCTAGTGTATACCACAGGCTCAAGATTGGAACAATTTTTTTCTCGTCGCAATATTTCCATATCTGATAAACCAATATCAGTTTCTGCATTATCAAATTGAGGGATCTTCGTTTCCTTATCTGTTTCAAAAATTATAGTTGGTAAAGCTTCAGTTTCCCAAAAATTTGATTCACTAGAATTCTCCCCCTGAATCAAAGGTTTGTTAAAGAAAGGAAGACCTTCCAAAAAAATTGCATCCATAGTGACAAAGACTTTCCGTGTGAGAGGATTAAAGAATTTGTACCCTTTTTGATTTGGAGCATAACCAACAAAGACACATTTTTCGGCCCTAGGATCCAACTTGGACCGAGATTTCTTTGGAATATGCACATAAGCAGTGCATCCAAATATTTTTAAAGGCAAATCTGAATTAACTCTTGATTCAGGGAAAATTTTTTTAAAACACTCTAAAGGAGTACTATATTGTAAGACCTTGGAAGGCATCCTATTAATTAGGTATGATGCTGTTAAAACAGCATCCCCCCAAAAATATTTTGGTAAGTTCATATAAAACATCATGGCACGAGCGACTTCCAACAGATGTTTGTTTTTACGCTCGGCAATTCCATTTTGTTCGGGGGTATCAGTGCAAGAAGACTGATGTAAAATCCCTTTTTCTTCAAAAAATGTTCCAAGGATACTATTATAATACTCTGTTCCATTATCAGACCGCAAAATACTTGCTTTTGTTTGAAATTGATTTTCTATCATGTTATAGAAATTTTGAAAAATGGTTGCTACTTCTGACTTCTTATGCATTAAGTATACCCAACATAGACGAGTATGGTCGTCTATGAATGTTACAAACCACCTTTTTCCCAAAGCAGTAGTAACCCTTGAGGGTCCCCAAACATCACTATGAAACAGATAAAATGGTTTTGATGGTAAATAAGGCCTTGGGACATAAGATTTTCGTTGACTTTTAGCAAGCAAACAACTTTCACATTTCAGTTTTAGGGGGTTCACATTCTTAAAAGGCAAAGGAAACCAATGTTTTAGATAAATAAAACTAGGATGGCCCAATCTGTAATGCCAAACCATTATTTGTTCATAAGCAGATACAAAAATATTACTACTAGACTCTTGAGCAATTTGAGCACTAGGTGAATTATCCTCAAGACAGTAAAGGCCATTGATCATTCTAGCTCTGCCAATCGTCATCCTCGAATTCTTGTCCTGAAAAGCACAATGAGATTCATCGAAAATAGCCAAACAATTAGAATCTTTTGTTAGTTTACTCACTGATAAAAGACTGCTGGCCAATTTTGGAACATGAAGAACAGATTTCAGGTTAACATTTTTTGAGATCTGTATTGAACCTTTTCCAGCAACAGGAGAGAAACCTCCATCTGCAACCTTGATCTTTTTATTTCCAGAACATGGTGTATATGATTGGAAGAGTTTAAAAGAATTTGTCATATGGTCTGAGGCTCCAGAGTCTATGATCCATGGAGCAGGAAAGGTTGAGGAATTAGACAAAAAAGAATTGAATAGAGCCTTAGATCCAATACCTGTATGAGCCATAGAAGCATTAGGAAAGTCAGATGAGGTAGAACTGGATTTCAGTAGCATAAGAAGATGCTCCATTTGTTCTTTGGTGAAGGGGCCAGCATCAGCTTCATTAGCAGTAGGAACTCCTCGTCCAGACTTCTCTCCTCCTTTGTTTTTCCAATTTGGAGGTTTTCCGTGCAGTTTCCAACATGTGTCACGAGTGTGACGAGGCTTATTACAATAGTCACACCAGACCTGTGATTTTTCACTGGATTTTTCTCCTGTTCTACGCTGATAAGTTGATGTTTTAAAGGATGAGGCAACCTCTAAAGCCGATCCTTCAACAGCAATTCCAGGACCCTTCTTTCCCAGCATTACATTTCTTCTGCTTTCCTCCCTTCTAACCTCTGAGAACACCTCACCAATTGAAGGAAGAGGCTGTCTCCCAATAATTCTCCCTCTAACTTCATCAAATTCAACGTTTAGCCCTGCCAGAAATTTAAAGATTCGGCTGTCTTCAACAGTTTTCTTATGATGCTGAAAATCCTCTGTTGATTTCCACTCATAGCTGTTGAAGAGATCCAAATCCTGCCATATTCGCTTAAGCGAATTGAAATATTTTGTGACAGTGTCTTCCCCTTGACGTAGATCTCCAATTTTGAGAGTCAACTCGAAAATCCGGGACTGATTTCCCAAATCAGAGTACATCTGATTGATATTTTCCCATAACTCTTCTGCCGTTGAATAGCACATGTAGTTAGAACTGATATCTTCCTCCATTGAGTTTACAAGCCATGTCATAACCATGGAGTTTTCCGCGTCCCATGTTGCGTAAGCAGGATCCGTGCATATTGGAGCCTTTGTTTCACCAGTTAAATACCCCATCTTGCCACGACCTCTGATATACATCCGGACTGCTTGTGACCATCGGAGAAAATTATCTCCATTCAGCCGAATGGTAGTAATCTGAATTGAGTGAGAATCAACACCAGTTTTCAAGGATTCGATTCTGTTTTTGGATGAAGAGGCAGTAGTTTGAGGGTTAATGGTAGATTCTGATGATGTTTCAGACATGATGAAGGGACAGGGGACAATGTGAAAAAACAACTAGGAGGAAAAAACAGGCAAACCTAGCTCTGATGCCAACTTGAAAATAATGAATGAGGGGAATTAATTATTTCATTGATCCAAAAAAATATATACAACAGGTTTCAGCCTATATTAGGAAACTATACACAATTATATCCTTAATCCTAGGAATAAGATGTCACCCCAATTTAGCTCCTCTAATCTCTCCTAATTTACACGGTTTTATTACTCAATATTCTACTTCCCAAAAATACAGATTTTCAATATTCTACTTCCCAAAAATACAGATTTTCCCACAAAACTCCAGTAGGACAGGTACAATCAAGAGAAACTTCGTAGGCAAATCAAGTCACAGCTCCTCGTCTGACCTGTGGATATTACGGAAGGACGAATCATACCGAAGAAAATTGTTGGGTGAAGGGACAAAAGTATATGGGATGTGGGAGCACCAATCATAAAGTTCACGACTGCCCAAAGAGATATCCACAAGAAACTACCATTCAATAAGGAAATAAAACTATCACTCGACAAGTCAACGAAGGAGGAAACCGATTAATGGCACCTGCAAGAACATAGGCAATGATCACACAACAAGGTCTAGGGTTATCTGAGGTTATGGAATGTATGAATTTCGAGGACGAAATTCTTTTAAGGGGGAGAGGATGTGAGGACCCGAATTTTACTTACTTTTAATTCTATTTTACTGGTTTATTTAATTATTTATTCACCGATTTTCTCTGAATAATTTATTTCAACCATTTTAAATCCATTTTCATGGAACAATGTCTCACTTATATTTTTAAAACATCCCGTTAGCAAAATTGATTTTCTGCGGCTCGTTTAGTAAGGAATAGTGAATACACATTTTTTTCGAGGTAATGTTCGATCCGAGAGTGCAATAATCTTGGAGAATTAAGAATGATCAATAGTAGACTAAGAAAAGTTAATTTAGGGATTAAATGTGAGTGAGTTAAAAAATTAAGCTTTTATCGCACGTGCGTCAATAGTTTCTCGAAAGTAGCACAGGTACGACTAATTGGAGATTCAAAAATTTAAAACTAGACTAGTAAGTATGAGTAATTGTAGTGTTAGAGAGATTACATTGGAGGATTAGTGCATGAGTGTATCAAATTCGAGAGAAAGTTGTGGTACGAAACCCTATTTCGACAACTATTCAAAGTTGACTTTTGGCAAACTTAGTGGCTACTTTTCCCTACCAATCTTCCAACACAAGACTCATACTCAATACTCTCATCCCTCTCTCCTCATTCTCGGCCAAAACAAGAAAAGAAAAGGGAAGAAAGAAACCTCATCTCCTAGCTTGAATTTCACTTGCAAATCATCATCAAACTTTATAGATTCTTGGGATTTCATTCCATCTTGGAGAAAGAAGCAATCTTGTGGAATTTCTTGGAGGAATTTTGGTAGAAAATCTGGTTTCCATCTAGGGTTCATAACTTGAAGAGGTAACCTTTCTTCTCCTTTTAATCTTTCAAATTACAAGAAGTTTAAGGGTTAATCTTCATGGGTTTGAAACCCTAATCGTGTTTATAGGCTTGCGGATTTGAGGAAACATTTATCTCGCATTAAATTATAGGCTAGCTGTCTTGATGAGGCCTCTAGGTAGCTGACTTGAGGCTTGATTGTTTGATTATCGTTGTTTATGTGATATATAGCTTGATTATGGTTAGAAAGTGGAGAGAAATCGAAGGAAAGTTGTGAAAGGAAGTTGGTCGAAATTCTGGTCATGTTGTTCGATTTTAGTTTCGAAATCTTGATACTTGGTTGACTGTTAAATTAATGGACATATGTTGTATATTGTGTGTACAAAGTGCCTTTCAAAAATCGTATCGAATGGTTGCACAAAACTTGAGTTTTGGTAAAGATTCAAATCTGGAAAACGCTTAGCAGGGTACTCGGGCAATGGTTTTTGTCCGAACGTAACTTTCTGTACAAAAGATGAAATTGAGTGCCGTATGTGGCATTCAAAACTAGACATTCATAGCTTTCCACCGGTATAAAAATCCCCAGCTAGTTCATTTTTGAGCAAACCGTGGTCAGTCGGCAAAGTGGACTGCCCTGCTTTGCTTGGCTGTCCGAATAAAACTGGGAAGCTGCATCTTTTAGCTCGATTTTGCTCCACTTGTGAAAATATTTTCGAAACAATGCCTTCTGATGAATTGTAGCATTTTGAACCTAGTTTCTAACGCCATAAACCATTCTCAATTTGGATTTGTATAGAGTTAGATATGGCTTGATTTCGAAACTGCGACAAAACTGAAAATTGGAAAATTTTCCCTTCCTTACTGACCGAATGGTCAAATCTATTTTGGGATGTTATATTTTGAAAATTTTAGTGTCATTTACCATCAATTGCTCATTAAATATTTCTGAAATCTTGGTTTTGAAAAATGGAGCGAAATGGGGCTGATTTCGTGGGACAAATCTTTTGAAAAGAGAAAGAGAGATAGGGTGGCAGATTAGCTTTGAAAATTTCACAAACTTGGTCGTTTAATTAACTGCCTTCCCATGTAAGTTTTTGCCTAAATTTTGATAGAAAGGTAGTCCGCATATGAAACTTTAAGTGTACCAAATTTGGGGTAATTTCAATAACATTTCGATACCCAAATAATAGCCCAAAGATTGCTCTTCAAATCTGAAAATCCACTGATCATGTTGCAAAAATCGACCGACTTCAAACTGTTATATCTTGTTGCTCAAAACTCCTAATTTAATTCCACTTATTGTGTTTGAAACTTTATTTGGGACTCTTATTGCGTTATAAATTCGAGAAGGTGATTCACTTTCTGTGAATTTTGCCGAATTTCCAAATATTGCTGAAAAACCAAGACTGGTTTTGTCCTGTCTTCATGAAACTATAACTTTGGGCTAAAATTTTAATGGTTTCTGGTCAGAATCTTGGAAAAGTGCTTTCGAGGAAGTTTTAGTACTTTTAATCCAGTTTCCAACGGTGTAAAGTTTCCAATTTTTGGATGTACCAAACTCAAGATCTGATTTTCAAGTTTTGTCGTGTAAAGCAGAAAATTTCCAGTTTTGTAGGAAATGAGCTTTTAAGAACTTTTCACTTTCTTTTGAGATTGATGGTTCATTTTAAACTCAATTTCATGGAGGATACAAGTTTTCCTTGTACTTGATGTTTCCTTGGATTTAAATGAGAAACCTTAATGTTCTTTATTATGCTTAATTCTTGACCTAGAACTTGATTTCTCATGGGTTCATTCTTACTTTTGAACTTTGAATTTAAAAAGGCTTGATTCAAGGCTATAACGACTCGCTTTATTTTTTAGTATACATTTGAGAATTATATACCAACCTCTTGTTTCTTCACTTCTTAAGTGCGAAAACCCTAAGATATTGTTTTTCACTTTCATATAAACTTGTTGGTTCTTACCTCAGGACTCGAGATTAATCAAGGGTGTTATCCAGGAACCGAGACATATCGCACGTAACTGTGAGTGTTCCTTGCATGTGTTTGTGACTTGAATAGTTTTGCTACATGTTTACTTCATATTTCTTGTGTGTTTAAGTGTTAAGTGCTCCCTATAATTGCTCCTATGTAATTTTCCACCATTTTAAGGCGAGTGTGTACTTTATCGCACTCGACCCACTAAAATAACAAATTTCTACCGCTTAACCGTGGATTTCTACTATTTTTCGGTTAACTTGATTATTTGCACATGTTGTAAGTTCTTAGCTGAATTGGGCCAAGCCCTTGGTTGCTAACCTGCTCCAGCCAGGACTGCGCTCGGTCGGGTAGGTTTGAACCCTGGTCCACCGTTTTGATATACTCGAGTATTACCACTGGAGGAATAAGGTGATGGCCAGACAACTGAGGGAATCATTGGAGTTATAAGGTGAACCTGAACGAAATAGTTCCATGGGAACACCGTATCCTTTTAATGTGTGTTTATTTCTGTAAAATGATAAATGTCTCATTTTAATGTGCCAATGTGAAACCTTGAACCGTATGTGCGTTATGCTTAATTTACTTGATTTATTAGAACTACTTGTGTGTTTTGGAACCTCACTGGGTTGTTTAGCTCATTCCACTTCTTTATTTTCCTTAACAGGGTTCAAGATCGAAAGTGCTCAAGAATAGTACTAAGTTATTTTCTTTTGAAAGACTTTAAGTTGTATTATAGCGAATGACTGTAGTACATATTCTTTTGGGTTGTATTTAAGCTTGAAGGTTAACTAATTTTAAGTATTAATATTTTGGGGTACTTTAAAGGTATATTGAAAATATTTGAAGTATTTCTAGTGTTTGAATTATGGATTGTAGTGAGTCCCGGCGAGAGTTGGGCAGGCAGTTCGCTGACCCCTCTGGTTTGCCTTTGGGGAAAGTTGGGCTGTCACAGGTGGTATCAAAGCTTAGGCTTTAGAAGTGTATTCTAGACTTAAAGTTTAGGATACCGGAATGTGAGACTCATTGGACTGTTAAGTGACACGATGCCTAGTAAGAGTTGATTTAAACCAATAATCTTACTTGGGATTGTAGTAATGGAATGAAATGATGTACAAGGACTGCTTAGGAAGCGACTTCGACCTCTTATGTTTCAAACGGGGACGGGCGAGCCATTTCAGCAGTTCATCCCAGAGCGTAGGATGGATCGCCGATGTGATTGTTAAATAACACATTCGTATCCTGACCAAATAGCATTAGTTTTAATTCGCATGACGGATGTACTAGAGCTTTTAGTAGCACAACAAGGTCAGGGGATTGGACAAGGAAATCAACGTGGAAATCAGGAGATAGGAGAGGATCAAGTTTTGTAGTGGTTTCAGAAATTCTCCCTACCCAAATTTTCTGGAGGACCTGACCCAGAAGTGGCTGAAAATTGGTTAGAAAATATAAGAGATATATTCGATACCTTGAACTATACAGAAGAAAGACAAGTCACTTTTGCTGTATTTCAACTTGAAGGAGCAGTTCGAGCCTGGTGGAATGTTATGAGAAATAAGTGGGAAACAGATCAAACTCCAAAAATTGGATAAACTTTGTACAAGAATTAAGGAGCAATTTCTTCCTTTACTAGTCCAAGAAAAGAGAGAAAACGATTTTATAAAGATTTGTCAAGGAATTTCAAGTGTGGCTGGGTATGAAACACAATTCATGAAATTATCTAAATATTCTCCAGAATTGGTGGCTACGGAGCGGAAGAGAATAAAACGATTTATGTAAGGATTAAATTTAGAAATCCAAGATGTTCTTGCCGTAGCACAGATTGAAAAATTTAGTGACGCTTTTGAGAAAGCACAGAGGGTGGAGAGCACAAAATTCCAATTGAGAACCTTTCAAGCGAGGAAAAGAGATGTATCCAATGGTAGTCACTACCTTGAAGTACCAAGAGAAATTAGACCGCCATCTAAAGCTAGAAAAAGAGTGGATGGAATAAGACTACCACATCCTTCACCACTCATGATAAAGAAACCAGAAAAGGAGTGGATGGAATAAGACTACCACATTCTTCACCACCCATGATAAAGAAACCAAAAGAAACTATGTCACGAGAAACTCCAGTAGGACAGATACAATCAAGAGAAACTTCACAGGCAAGTCAAGTCACAACTCCTCGTCTGACTTGTGGATATTGTGGAAGGACGAATCATACCGAAAAAAACTGCTGGGTGAAGGGATGAAAGTGTATGGAATGTGGGAGCACCAACCATAAAGTTCACGACTGCCCAAAGAGGTATCCACGAGAAACTACCATTCAACAAGGAAATAAAACTATCCCTCGACAAGTCAACGAATGAGGAAACTGACCAATGACACCTGCAAGAACATATGCAATGATCACACAACAAGGTCCAGGGTTATCTGAGGTTATGAAAGGTATGAATTTCGAGCACGAAATTCTTTTAAAGGGGAGAGGATGTGAGGACCCGAATTTTACTTACTTTGAATTCTATTTTACAGGATTATTTAATTATTTATTCACCCATTTTCTCCCAATAATTTATTTCAACCATTTTAAATCCATTTTTATGGAACAATGTCTCATATTTTTAAAATGTCCTATTAGCAAAATTAATTTTTTGTGACTCGTTTAGTAAGGAATAGTGAATACACGTTGTTTTTCGAGGCAATGTTCGATCCGAGAGTGCAATTATCTTGAAAAATTAAGAATGATCAATAGTAAACTAAGAAAAGTTAATTTTGGGATTAAATGTGAGAGTTAAACAAATTAAACTTTTATTGCACGCGCGTCGATAGTTTCTCGAAAGCAGCACCGGTACGACAAATTTGAGATTCGAGAATTTAATACTAGACTAGTAAGTATGAGTAATTGTAGTGTTAAAGGGATTACATTGGAGGATTAGTGCATGAGTGTATCAAATCCGATAGAAAGTGGTGGTACGAAACCCTATTACGACAACTATTCAAAGTTGACTTTTGGCAAACTTAGAGGCTACTTTTCCCTCCAATCTTCCAACACAAGACTCACGCTCAACACGCTCAACACTCTCATCTCTCTCTCCTCATTCTCGGCCAAAACAAGAAAAAAAAAGGGAAGAAAGAAACCTCATCTTCTAGTTTCAATTTCACTTGCAAATCATCATCCAACTTCATAGATTCTTGGGATTTCATTCCATCTTGGAGAAAAAAGCAATCTTGTGAAATTTCTTGGAGGAATTTCGGTGGAAAATCTGGTTTCCAACTAGGGTTCATAACTTGAAGAGGTAACCTTTCTTCACCTCTTAATCTTTCAAATTATAAGAAGTTTAAGGGTTAATTTTCATGGGTTTGAAACCCTAATCGTGTTTATAGGCTAGCGGACTTGAGGAACCATTTATCTCGCTTTAAATCATAGGCTAGCTGTCTTGATGAGACCTCTAGGTAGTTGACTCGAGGCTTGATTGTTTGATTATGGTTGTTTAGCTTGATTATGGTTAGAAAGTGGAGAGAAATCGAAGGAAAGTTGCGAAAGGAAGCTGGCCGAAATTCTGGTCATGTTGTTCTATTTTAGTTTTGAAATTTTAATGCTTGGTTGACTGTTAAATTGATGGATATATGTTGTATATTGTGTGTACAAAGTGCCTTTCAAAAATCGTATCGAATGGTTGTACAAAACTTGAGTTTTGGTAAAGATTCAAATCTAGAAAACGCCTAGCAGGGTACTCGGGCAGTGGTTCTTTGTCTGAACGTAACTCTCTGTACAAAAAATGAAATTGAGTGCCAATTACGCCATTCAAAACTAGACATTCATAGCTTTCCACTGGTATAAAAATTCCCTGCTAGTTCGTTTTGAGCAAACCGTGGTGAGTTGGCAAAATAGACTGTCCTGCTTTGCCTGGGTGTCCAAATGAAACTGGGAAAATGCATTTGTGGCTCGATTTTGTTCCACTTGTGAAAAGATTTTCAAAATGATGCCTTCTGATGAATTGTAGCATTTTGAACTTAGTTTCTAATGCCATAAACCATTCTCAATTTGGATTTTTATAGAGTTAGATATGGCTTGATTTCGAAACTGTAACAAAATTGGAAATTGGAAAATTTTCCCTTCCTTGCTGACCGAATGGTCAAATCTATTTTGAAATGTTATATTTTGAAAATTTTAATGTCATTTACCATCAATTGCTCATTAAATGTTTTTGGAATCTTGGTTTCAAAAATGGAGCGAAATGGGGTTGATTTCGTCGGACAAATCTTTTGAAAAGAGAAAGAGAGGTAGGGTGGCAGATTAGCTTTGAAAATTTCACAAATTTGATCGTTTCGTTAACTGCCTTCCCTTGTAAGTTTTTGCCTAAATTTTGATAGAGAGGTAGTCTGCATAAGGAAGTTTAAGTGTACCAAATTTGGTGTAACTTCAATACCATCTCGATACCCAAATAATGTCCCAAAGATTGCTCTTCAAATCTGGAAATCCACTGATCAGGTTGCGAAAATTGACCGACTTCAAACTGTTATATCTTGTTGCTCAAAACTCCGAATTTAGTTCTACTTATTGTATTTGAAACTTTATTTGGGACTCTTATTGCATTATAAATTCCCGGGGCTGATTCACTTCCTGTGAATTTTGCCGAATTTCCAAACATTGCTGAAAAACCAAGACGGTTCTGTCATGTCTTCATGAAACTATAACTTTGGGCTAAAATTTGAATGGTTTTCTGGTCAGAATCTTGGAAAAGTGTTTTTGGGGAAGTTTTAGTACTTTTAATCCAGTTTCCAACAGTGTAAAGTTTCCAATTTTTGGACGTACCAAACTGAAGATCTAATTTTTCAAGTTTTGTCGTGTAAAGCTGAAAATTTTCGATTTTTTAGGAAATGAGCTTTTAAGAACTTTTCACTTTCTTTTGAGATTGATGGTTCATTTTAAATTCGATTTCATGGAGGATACAAGTTTCCCTTGTATTTGATGTTTCCTTGGATTTAAATGAGAAACCTTAATGTTCTTTATTATGCTTAATTCTTGACCTAGAACTTGATTTCTCATGGGTTCATTCTTACTTTTGAACTTTGAATTAAAAAAGGCTTGATTCAAGGCTATAATGACTCGCTTTATTTTTCAGTATACATTTGAGAATTATATACCAACCTCTTGTTTCTTCACTTCTTATGTGCGAAAACCCTAAGATATTATTTTTCACTTTCATATAAACTTGTTGGTTCTTACCTTAGGACTTGAGATTAATCAAGGGTGTTATCCAGAAACCGAGACATATCGCACGTAACTGTGAGTGTTCCCTACATGTGTGTGTGACTTGAATAGTTTTGCTACATGTTTACTTAATATTTCTTGTGTGTTTAAGTGTTAAGTGCTCCCTATAATTGGTCCTATGTAATTTTTCACCGTTTTAAGGTGAATGTGTACTTTATCGCACTCGACCTATTAAAATAACAAATTTCTACCGCTTAACCGTGGATTTCTACTATTTTCCGGTTTACTTGATTATTTGCGCATGTTGTAAGTTCTTAGCTGAATTGGGCCAAGCCCTTGGTTACTAACCTGCTCGAGTCAGGATTGAGCTCGGTCGGGTAGGTTGGAAACCTGGGCCACTGTTTCGATATACTTGAGTATTACCATTGGAGGAATAAGGTGATGGCCAGACAACCGAGGGAGTCATTGGAGTTATAATGTGAAACTGATCGAAATAGTTCCATGGGAACACCGTATCCTTTTAATGTGTGTTTATTTCTGTAATATGATAAATGTCTCATTTTAATGTGCCAGTGTGAAACCTTGAACCGTATGTGCGTTATGCTTAATTTACTTGATTTATTAGAATTGCTTGTGTGTTTTGGAACCTCACTGGGCTGTTTAGCTCATTTCACTCCTTTATTTTCCTTAACAGGGTTCAAGACCAAGAGTGCTCAAGAATAGTACTAAGTTGTTTTCTTTTGAGAGACTTTAAGTTGTATTATAGCGAATGACTGTAGTACATATTCTTTTGGGTTGTATTTAAGTTTGAAAGTTAACTAATTTTAAGTATTAATATTTTGGGGTACTTTAATTGTATATTGAAAATATTTGAAATATTTCTAGTTTTTGAATTATGGATTGTAGTGAGCCCTGGCGAGAGTTGGGCAGGCAGTTCGCTGACCCCTCTGGTTCACCTTTGGGGAAAGTAGGGCTGTCATAAAAACAAAAAGAAGTGTGCATGTATCTTGCATAAGGTTACTAAATCTCATGAGTCTATTTATATAAGTTCGATTTACATGATCTTGCATTGATAGTAACAAGTGAGGGGTTGGATTTTAAAACACCATTTGATTGTATTTGGCTATATGATATTTGATCGCAGATTTTGAATCCGGCCAGGGAGCTAGGCTTGAACCCGATTTTGATAAACAGTAATCATTGGTGAGTGTTCCTTGCATGTTGTGCTACCAATGACAATGTGGAATATTGTGCATATTTGCTTGAATGTTAAATGTTTTTCAATGATTGCTAAATGGATTTTCAATGGGCAAGTGTGCACTTTATCGCACTCGGCCCAAGTAAATGTGAATTTTCAATGATCAAATGATTGAATGTTACTTGTGCATGAATGTTAGCTTTTAGCTAAACTGGGCTCTTCCCTTCGTTGCCAGTCGACTCCAGCCAGATGCGGACTCGGTCAGGCGGCTGATAACCCTGGGATAGTGTATGGTATACTCGAGTATGACCATGAAATCGGGTGGAGTACTGGCCAATGAATGCAATGTAATGATTGAAATGAATCACTGAATGAATGAATGAAATGAACACTAAAGGAGTTTTCACTTTTAAATGCTTTCAAATGTCGGAGGTATAAAGGAAATGGACGGCGATTGAATGACTGAATGAATGGCTCTAAGTGAGCAATTTTCCTTCCAATGATTGAATGTTGTTTCTTGAATGACTGCTTATTACTGTGCAACATGTGTAAATTTTTAAATGTAATACTTTCATGTTTTATCTACTTGACCGCTTGTTTGGGAACCTCACTAGGTTTTTATTTCATTCCATTAGTTTGTTTTCTTAACAGGAGCAGAGGCCAAAGCAAGTTAGCATGAACTAGTGTGTATTATCTTTATGTACTTGTACTTTTATAGATGGAATGTATTTTGAAGATTTGGTAATAAAATCCTATGTTTCACTTTTGAGTTGTAAATTAAGTTGGAATTCTTGGATGAATGAAACTTTTTATGTTAATCTGGAGGCGGGCGTGAAAGACTATTTCAAGAATGTAAGTGAGTGAGTCCTGACGATAGTTGGGCAGGCGGACCGCCAAACCCTTGGGTTAGCCCTAGGGGGAGATGGGGTCGTCACATCTTAAAATCTCTCTCCCTCCAATTTTGAGACTCCAATTTAGTAAGACCGGCAAGAAACGAATCTGTTTTTCTCGTGCCTCACAAAAATCACCCCACCATGTTTGCAAGCCCCGACTAGCAAAATACCACCTTGGGCAGCATCAGCATGCCGTTGTGTTTCCAAGTCTCCAGAAGCACATGGCAAACAATCTTCAGGTAAGTAGAATAGTTGTTTATTTCTTCAATTATTATTTGCATGTATCTTATTTTGCTTTATTGTATTATATTATTGTCATATTTAATTATTTTCTACTTTATTTACTTGTTTATTGTTTAATTTGTATTCTTTTATTGTATCATATTATTGTCATGCAAATACTTTATTGTATTTATTTTACTATAATTACAAATTAATCAATAGAGTATCGATAATTTATCCATACCTTTTATGAATAAGTGAAATTAATTAATGTAGTATTAATGCAAATAAATGATACTAATTTTTTTTAATTGGCCATGTAATTGGTTAGATTATTATTTTTTTAATAAAAAGGGGACAACACCCCTGAATTGATAAATTCATCAACGGAGCGAACCAGCAAAAGTTACATTGTTTCTCCCTTACTGGGGCCTAATCGAAGGAAAGGATAATATGTCCTGCCTAATCACTACTCTAACACTGCGGGGTAGGGTTTCTTCCGATTCACACAACTAGTCAGGCCCAGGCTGGGAGGTGGCAATAACATCTGCTACCCTATTAGCTTGCCTGAAAACATGGGAGAGGTGAACCCCCAAATCTAACAGAAGCGCTCGGATTTGACAGATCAAATTGTAAAGAGGCCACATTGCTACAGAGTTAGAGAAGACTATCGCAACCCGAGCTTTAGAATCCACCTCAGCCCCAAAGCCTTTAAAGTTCCGTTCCCGGCAAAACTACAATCCATGTAAGAGGGACGATGTGACGACCCCACCTTCCCCTAGGGCGTACCCTAGGGTTTAGCGAGTCGCCTGCCCAACTCTCGCCAGGACTCACTCACTCGTAACTCGAGAAAATAACTTACATCCATAGCAACTAATTAACATAATATATACATTGATACTCAAACCCAGATACAAGGCTTCTACACACCAAAATACTTTAAAGTGTTTACAAATCAAGGACAATCAACCTTAATCGGGTGCTAGTGCGAGTACAATTTCAAAAGTCAAAACAACTAGACTACGCTAGTCTTTACAAGTCTCACGCCTCGCTCGTACCCCTCGTAAGGAAAACAAAACTAACGGAGTGAGCTAAAGCTCAGTGATGTTCCAAATAGCAAATTGACCATTAATTAACAGTGAATACATCATAGTAATAAAATAGCGAGCATAACAAGTCAAGAAAATGAGCAATAAACTTGTACAGCCAACATTTCATATTCAGTATTTCACGTAAAAGGATACAATCGCTTTTGTAAACCAAGTCCACCATCGCTTGATCAATTAGTAGTTGACACTCCGTCAACTTTCAAGTCAGGTAACTAGACCAGTAGTACACCACTTAACTCCAATCTTCGTCCACCAACCAAACCCCTTACCGGGACCAAACTCCAAGATAAACACCGGTGGCAATACTCGAGTATACCGATTTAGTCGAGGAGATAACACTCTACTCGACAACATTAACTACCCATGGTTCATTATCTAATCGACCAAACCCTTGCCGGCTCGACTCGATTAACTAGCCAGTGGGGTCTGGGTCCCCAAGAAATCGATGAGATAACATTTCCAATCGACTGAATCAAGATAAAAGTACGGAGACGAGAATGAGAGGCACCTCCCACTCGGATAGAGTGTGGTACATACTGCCGCTCAGCACTTACAAGTCAAGCACAGTATATCAAGTCAATTGCAACAATAAACGAGTACATTTCACATTAGGGCAAGTGCGATAAAGTACACCCTTACCCGACCAAATCAATCACATATCATTCAATCATATTGGTCAAGTATTAAAAACAAGTGTCAAATTCAATCAGGTATTTGGAAGCACTCACCAAAGATGTAGTGCTTTTACAGATCGCGCTCAGGTAGTACTCCTGGTTTGGAGTCCAAATCTGCGATAAAACATCATTTAAGAGTTTTGAAAATCGACCAAGATTCGAAACTTAAACGTTTCGTTTAACGAGAATCACGTAATTGAAACTTGTTTGGAGAATATTTGTAAACTCATGCTCGCTCTTAAAACATTGAAACTTTAAAGTGATTAACCTTTGAAATCTCCGTTTGAGTCGAAGTGACGAGAAAAATATATTTCTATTAGTCGTTACTTTCATTTTTCCAAGGGCACAAGTTTCGGCCGAATTCTAACTTATACCCTAGACGATCCAAGTGAGATTCGTTCCCGAATCCTTACTCAAATCGGGAGTACCTTTACCTAACCCTCGAGTGAAAATTTGGGCAGCACGCCCTTTGTGTTTACCTATTTTTCAACCATTTATGCCTTCATTATTTTTCTCAATTCAGCCCCACAATCATACACAAGCAATGTTCCAACATAGCCCTTCAATTAGGCTCCAAAATCATCCAGTTACAACACAAGTCTAATAAAACAACCAAAAATCAGTTTTGAAGACAAAAGGCTAAACAACAGATTTGACATTTTATAGCATTTTGGTCACAACCGGAGCTACGTTTATTGGATTGGGATGAACTTTATACCGTTTTGAAACTAAGCCAAATGGTTACAACTTTCATGAAGACAACTCAACCCAGTTCACAGTTGATCTAGGTCGAATTTACAGATTATAGAACCAGAATTTCATTGTTAATCTGTTTATCAGTGCTGGATTTAAATAGCAATAACTCAAACTACAAAATTCCGATTGAGGCGTTTTTAGATGCGTTGGAAAGCTGAAATATAGGGATAAAAGTTTTATGTTTTGGCCAAAGGCTGATTTGATACGAATCAAGGTGAAAAACGAAGCCAAAAATGTGAAATCTCAAAACTGTCCGCAAAATGAGGCACTGGGCAGTCAGGGGTATTTCGATCATTTCACATGATACAATGCTCCGATTGCTGACATTTTACAGGCAATTATATAACATCATTTCCTACAACTTTTATGTTTTGATCTAAGCCTAATTCAGCCTTTAACATGGATGAATGAAGCTGGTCAGAAGCAGGGCAATTCAATCATTAAAGCAGGAAATTCCACCTTAACACTAAACTAGCTTCTACAAATCATATACATGCCAAATCAAAGATGAATTGACTTATATAAAAGCTGGAAAATTATCCATAAAACTGAAATTTATCATTCCAACCCTAAAATTGCAAGAATCTCCATAAAATCAATCAAAATCAAGTTATCCAACAACTTAATCACAAGATTAAAGAACAAAAAGAGCTTCTAATGATTATACCTTCCAACACCTTGAAAACAAGCAAAGTAAACCCCTTTTCTTCTCAAAACACTCCAACCTTAGCTTGCTATCACCTTAGATGCAAAGTTAATCAAAGTAAATTTTGATAATTGAAAGAAATCTATCAAGATTTGGTGAAGGAAATCAAAGGAAAACATGGACTTGGCTTGCTTGGTTTTGCTCCTCTTGAGGTTCGGCCAGCTTCAAGAAAAGAATGAAGAGGTTTTGTACTCCATATGGTTCAGCTAGGAGATAAGAAAAGAATGAAATGTTGTGGTCAAATTTGCTTCTAAGATAAAGACTAAACTAATCTTGGTCAATGGTAGCCTATTCCAACCTTTCTTCCTTGCTTTTGTTTTTTTTCCTTCTTGTCTCTTGCTTAGTCAAACATTTCGGCCAAGGATAAGAAGATGATGGCTGATATTTCCTCTCCATATGGCCCGCCAAAGCTTGGAGGAAAATGGAAGAATTTTGATCAAAATTGGTTTTCATTCAAAGGTAAGAAAGTCTTTGATCAAGGTCAAAGATCCAAGAGTTTGGTGACAAATGTTTAGCCAATATTAATCCTCATCTTGTTATCTTCCAATCACTAAATTGTCTTGCCAATCTCTAACACCTTATAAGTAATATCCGGTTATACAAAACTTCACCTAATCGTCAAAATTTATTGCACTTACCGCACTAGCGGGTCCCACGTCCAATATACGCTACTCATGTCACAAGAACTAAGTTATAACGGAAAAATATCTTGAAAACTTAATTCCCTTATAAAAATAGCTAGAAAATTAATATAATAAAGGAAAGTATAGAAAATATATGCACAGAATTAAAATAAGGGCTAGAAAATAAGAAAAATGTCTGGTTCTCACCATTTTTCCTTAATTCGCACGTACTAGGGTTTTTCACTTATAATTCACTAATTTATTATTATTACTTCTAATCACACACTTTTTCTTATCTAAAACTCACTCTTAACCACCAAATTTAGTACATACTCCGTACCGAATAATCACACTACCAAAAGACGTAAAAATCCTAGTTTATCTTAACGATGAAAGTAGAGGGGAAACCCTTGGTTCTATGATTAATTGTAACTATTTGGGAGGTGAATGAGTAGCAAAGATATTATAAAGTAATTTAATCTAAATAAGAGAGAATTTTAAGAAAATATGAGCGAATTTTCCAGTCATCACTGACGAATCTTCCACCATCAGAACATCCTGGTCCCCAAACTCCTTGTAGAAAGCAAAAACCAGGTCGCCCGTATGGGACCGCAATAGTCCTCCACCGTAAGCCCCAAGAGGAGTTACACTGGCGTCCGTGTTGAGCTTGAGAGATGGCATAAGAGGTCTTTCCCAAGCGACCAAAACGGGCCGAGCCAGGAGAGATGTCTCCAAAATCCCCTGAGCCCAGGTGCAATCCCAATCCCCCCGGAAAGAGGCCTTCAGTAGCATTCTCACTACTGCTAGCTGATACACAAGGCGATGAACTTGCCATATAATGTGGTCCACTGTCCAAGAAGAATCCTCGAACCGTGCAGCGTTTCTGGCACGCCAAATACACCACAACACAAGTAGAGGAACTATGACTCGGATGTGGTCATTAGCGACCATCCGGTGGTAGAGGAACCATGAGGCTAGGCGAGATGAGATGCCATGAGACCCCCTTTATCGTAAACCGAACATACGGGCAAAATGAGTCCAGACCCTAGATACTAAAGGCCCCGACACAAACACGTGTTCGACCGTTTCCCCAACACTCCCACAGCAGAAGCATTGAGAGACCAGTGGGATACCCTTCCGCTGAAGTCTATCATCTAATGGGAGCTAGCCACGCAAAAGCCTCAAAGCCTCCAAACGAAGAAGGAGACTTTGAGCGGGACCACTGGGCTCCAGACTCTTGTATCCATGAGAGAGAGGTTGCACCGTTGTCGAAGCTCCTCCCAAGCCAAGGAGACTGAGAAGCCCCTTGTTGGGGAGCTTTCCCACACTATTTGGTCCCTCACGTTCGGGTAGACGCGCAACTTTAGGATATCCTAGACAATAACACTCGGGAGCCAGTGCCGGAAGCGACATTCATCCCAGCCAGTGGATAAGAAGAGCTCCCCAACTAGAGTATGGGGCGTGTCAACCCCCCCAACAATCGAGCCAATGGTGTGTCCGTACACCACATATCATTCCAAAAATCGATCAGATCTTCACCCAAACACCAACGAGTACTGCTTTCAGCAAACTCGCGAATGTCCTCCAATCGACGCCACGTGAAAGGGGGCCGCTTGACCTGCACAAGGGCCGAGTGACCATCTCGGATGTACTTGAGATGCACGAATTCAGCCCAAATCGAGTCATTCCTCCTCAGCTTCCACCATAGCTTGCACGCGAAGGCCCTTAGGACATCCGTGAAGGAACGGAAACCCAGCCACCCCTCCGCTACCGAGTAGCAAACTCTCTCCCAGGAGGCCCAGTGAATGCGTTTGCTAGTTGCATTAGAGTCCCAAAGAAAGGCGTTACGGATTCTACCTAAAGTCTTAATGACAGCCTTAGGGGGGCAAATAGCTTGGAGCAAATATAAAGGAATCGAACTCAATACATGACGGATCAGGATCAACTTACCCCTCTTGGAGAGCATCTTCATGCTCCAATGGAAGAGCTGGTGGTGCACTGTGACAGCCCCACCTTCCTTTAGGGCGTACCCTAAAGGTTGGCGAACTGCCTGCCAACTCTCGTCAGGACTACTAAGACAATCACACACAAGCTAACACATTTCGAAATATAATACAGCGCTTAAACATTTCGACGACCGCGAATAACGAAGAACGAAAACGAAACTGAAAATAAACAGTAACTGCCACGTCACAATCGGCCGGTTTCTTGTCGGATACCCGGCCAGATTGGAGGCAGTAGTGCAACCCAAAAAATTCAAATTCCCCTGCAAATCTTGCCAGATATCCAGCCAAGAACTGGCCGGATTCAGTGAATAGTTCCCGCCATAATTTTTCTTCTTTCCTCGTTCAACTTCCGGCTCGTCCGAAATCCAACCAAGTACAAGTAAACTTTATCTAACACTAGAGAATGTACATTCCCAAGAAAATATACCACATAAACATGAGGAAACACTTTTATATACACACGTTAGTAAGTTTACAAATCAAAAGGAAACATTGAATTGAGATATATTTAGGGTTTCCAACTGTCGAGGAGCTATACAAAACAACAAAAGAATATCTAACTATCTCAACTCGTGTCTCAAAATCATGATTTCCAAAAGTGGTTCCTGTAAGGAAAACAAAGATAACGAAGATAAGTTTACGCCCAATGAGGTACCAACAAGTCACACAACCAAGATTCACAAGTACATTCATGCCCAGTTATGCACGGCCATTAAACACAGAAGAAAGAACACTATAATGAAACCAGAAGTAAAAGGATACAGGCAGCTCTCAAGAGCCAATTTACCATTTGCAGTTCTTGATCTCATCTCGTTGACACTGCGTCACTGTTCGAAATGAAAGAACACTATAATTAAACACAGAAGAAAGAACATTATAATGAAATCAGAAGTAAAAGGATACAGGCATCTCTCAAGAGCCAATTTACCATTTGCAGTTCTTGATCTCATCTCGTTGACACTCCGTCACTGTTCGAAGAAACGAACATGACCGTAGATCCCACTTTACACCAAGTACCTTCCACCAAACATTCCCCTTACCGGGTCCGAACACCTCACAGAAATAGAGAGGATAATACTCGAGTATACCGCAAGGTCGAGGAGATAACACTCCACTTGACAAACAGTAACTCCATGGTTCGTTATCTAATCGACCAGGCCCTTGCCGGCTCGACACGATTAATGACCACTGAGGTTTGAGCTCAGATATCATAGTAAAGTCATTGGACACTTACCCCAAACGACATCAAACCATGCACAAGTAACAAATTCACAGTTATACAGTAATCAGTCACATAGGTAAGAGAACGAGAGTGATAAAGTACACTCTCATCTCATGCACATAATTCACAGTCATTCAGTCCAAAGATTCAAGTACAAATAACCATTTAAGCATTAAATCATGCAATGGTACACTCACCAGTTCAATCAAAGCAAGTTCACAAATTTTCGTCCGACGTGGGCCTTAGATCACCGGCACGTCCTAAAAACAAGCAAGAAACAACAATTGAGACTCGAACACGAGTCGTATACTTATTCAATGAACTACTAATGCAAGACCAATATAGCTTGGAAGGGAAAATAAATAACATTTAGGACTGAAAGTTTAAACAAGCCCAAAACCTTTCATTTCTACTTAACTTAACCTAAACTCAAAGAAACCCAATATCCTCAATATTTGGACAGCATTTCCCCTTAAATTTCATACTTTTCCATCCTACAAATAACCACCAAACTTCATCCAAAATAACCACAAGTACACCTACAAATTATAGGCTATACAAGACACCTTATTAGGGTTACAATACCCTTCAATCTTAGTCAATCAAGAGCTCTACAACCAACCATTGTAAAGCCCTAATTTAAAACCCTAAAACTGAAATTTGTTTCACAAACTGAAATTTTTCGCAAACAACCACAACTAATATATAAAATCTTTATTTTACACCAAATCATGCTATCATTCCATGGCCAACCAATAATTATCATAAGGACAGAAAAATCACCAAGAAATCTGAAATTTATCTAACTCTATCTCAAATCATGAAATCTTCCACAAAATAGCATATTTAGCCACTACAAACCACTAGTTTACCATTATTAGGAACAAAGAGAGAATCTCTTGACAAAGTACCTTAGAACCACAAGAGATAAGGTAGCTTATTGCTTTTCCTTCACTAATCACTCCACTAATACCTTTAAACTTCCTTAGCAAGTCATTTTTATGGACAAATTTGAGATTTTAGTGGTTGGATTTCAAGATGTAAGCAAGAAATGGAAGACAAAGGTTAAAGGTTTCTCTCTTCTCTCCTCTCAAGAAACTCGGCCAAGAAGGAAGAAAATGAAGATGATTTTGGGTCAAAATTGAGGTTTAGGAAAGTAAGATACCTTTGGTCAAAGTCCAACTTTCACTAGTTTCGCGACACGTGGCATCTTTTATGTTTAAACCTATCTTCTTGTCTCTCCATGGTTAATTCATTTAGATAACCTCTAATTATCTCCTAACACCTAATAACTTAATCCCTTTATGCAAAACTTAATCTAAATGGCCGAATTTATCGCACTTAACGCACTAACGGGTCCCATGTCCAATATATACTCCTAATATCTCATGAACTAATTTATACTAGAAAAATGATTTAAAAACTATATGTACTTATAAAAATATCTATAAAATTAATATAATAAGGAAAATATAGAAAATGTGCGCAAAGAAATAAAATAATGCCTAGAAATAAAAAAAATTTTCGGGTTCTCACACTCTCTCCCCCTTAAAGAATTTCGTCCTCGGAATTGCTCGCCTGGGTTAATAAACAGCTCAGGGTATCTCTTTTGCATCTCTTCCTCCACCTCCCAAGTTGCCTTTTCTACTCCATGATTCCTTCACAAAATTTTCACCATTGGGATTTGTTTGTTTCTCAGCTCCTTAACCTTTTGATCGAGTAATTACACAGGTTTCTCCTCGTAGGTGAGTGTTTCATCTATCTCAATCTCCTCCGGTTGTAAAATATTAGTTGGATCGGGATAATACTTTTTGAGTATCGAAACATGGAAGAAGTCGTGAATCCTGGACAAACTTGATGGTAGCTCCAGTCGGTATGCCACTTTTTCAACTCGTTGGAGAATTGTAAAAGGTCCTACAAATCGTGGTTGAAGTTTCTTTGCTCTACCCATTGTGACGCTTCGTAACGGTGTGATCTTAAGAAAGACACGGTCTCCAATTTCGAACTCCAAATCTTTCCTTCAGTTGTCCACGTAGCTCTTTCGTCGGCTTTGAGCTGTTTGGAGTTTTTGACGTATCAACTTGACCTTTTCTTGTACATCCTCCATCCATGGAATGGTTGTTGGATCTAGAACTTTCTTTTCCCCCACTTCATTCTAATAAATCGGTGATCGGCACTTTCGTCCATAGAGAGTCTCATATGGTGCCATTTGAATCAACGAATGGTAACTGTTGTTATAGGCAAACTCCACTAACGTCATATGTTGGCCCTAACAACCCCAAAATCGAAAATGCAAGTCCTTAACATATCTTCGAGGGTTTGAATAGTTCGCTCAGACTGTCCATCCATCTGGGGGTGATAGGTGGTACTAAGGTTGAGTTTGGTCCCCAAGGTTTCTTGAAAATTTTGCCATAACCTAGACACAAAACGGAGATCTCTGTCTGAAACTATACTCACTGGGACCCCATGTAGTCTCACAATTTCATCCATATACAACCGAGCCAACTTCTCCATAGAACACTTCATGTTCACAGGTAAGAAATGGGCCGATTTGATTAACCGATCTGCGATCACCCAAAAAGTATCATGTCCTTTTTGCGTCCTTGGCAACCCGGAGACAAAGTCCATCGTGATGTTTTCCCACTTCCATTCGGGTATCTCAAGAGGTTGCAACAAACCAGAGGGTTTCTGATGTTCAGCCTTAACTTGCTGGCAGACGAGACAGGATTGTACATAGTGGGCAATTTCCCTCTTCATGTCATTCCATCAATACAACTTTCATTGATCTTGATACATCTTGTTACTATCCGGATGGATCGTATATTTCGATCGATGGACTTCCTCCAAAATCTCTTTTTTTAAAGTTTCATCCTTAGGCACCACTACTCGATTCCAATACTTCAAAATCCCTTCAGGACTCAAATTGAAATCAGGCAATTATCCCTTCTCCACCTTTTCCCTCCACCTTTGTACCATCGGATCCTCCTCCTGGGCCTCTTTAAATCGACCTAGTATAGCAGATGTTACCCGGATATTCCCAAAGGTTACCTTTTGACGTTCAAAACTAGGGTTCCACTCACTAACTGCTCCTAACATCTCCCACTCTTTGACCATTAATCCAGCTATTTGAGCTTTCCGCCTTAAGGCATCGGCTACTACATTCGTCTTCCCCGGATGGTAGTTAATCATGTAGTCGTAATCTTCTAAGAATTTCATCCACCGTCGTTGTCTCATATTCAACTCCTTTTGGGAAAAAAGAGGTACTTAAGACACTTATGGTCAGAATAAATCTCAAAAGTTACCCTGTACAGGTAGTGTCTCCATTTTTTCAGAGCAAAGACAATTGCTGCTAACTCCAAGTCATGGGTTGGGTAGTTCTGATCGTGAGGTTTCAATTTCTTAGAGGCAAAGGAAATCACATTCTTATTTTGCATTAGCACGCACCACAAACCTTCCCTCGAAGCGTCGGTATAAACGGTGAAACTCTCATTTCCGTTAGGTAAAACTAGAATTGGTGCCATGGTTAATTTTCTCTTTAATTCTTGAAAACTAGCTTCATACCTAGTGTCCTACAGAAAATGGCCATTCTTTTTCGTCAAATCGGTTAAAGGACCGGCAAGTTTTGAGAAATCCTTAATAAATCGATGATAGTATCCAATCAACCCTAGAAAGCTACGAACTTCAGTGGGAGTTTCTGATTTCTTCCACTCAGTCACCGCCTCTACTTTTGCCAGGTCTACAGTGATACCCGCTTTCGAAATCACATGCCCTAAGAACGAAATTTTCTCCAACCAAAATTCACACTTACTAAATTTGGCAAATGGCTGATGATCTTTTAGAGTTTGTAAGACTAACTTCAAATGTTGCTCATGTTCCTCTCGAATTTTTGAATAGACCAAAATATCATCGATAAACACAACGACAAATCGGTCCAGGTAGGATTTGAAAACCCGACGCATTAAATCCATAAAGGCGGCAGGGGCATTGGTCAATCCAAAGGGAATAACGGCAAATTCAAAATACCCATATCTAGAATTTGAAGGCAGTTTTTGGTACATCCTCTTTCCGAATTAACAACTGATATTATTCCTGTCAGAGGTCTAATTTCGAAAATACCACAGCTCCTTGTAGTTGGTCAAACAATTCATCGATATGGGGCAGTGGGTATTTATTCTTAATGGTCACATTGTTCAACCCTCGATAATCTATATACAACCTCAAGGTCCCGTCATTTTTCTTAACAAATAGTACAGGGTCTCCCCATGGAGATCCACTCTCTCGGATAAACTCTCGTTCCAATAAATCTTGCAACTGCAACTTCAATTCCTTAAACTTAGCAGGTGCCATCCGATATGGAGTTTTAGAGATAGGTGACGTCCCCGGTAACAAGTCAATCTTGAACTCTATCTCCCTCTCCGGTGGTAAGGTCATTAATTCATCAGGGAATACATCCGAAAATTCATTCACTACTAATACATCTTCTATCCTCAACTTATCGGTGGGAGTGTTTATAAGAAAAGTTAGGAACCCTTGCACCCCTTTACTCAGTAGTTTTCCTAATCCGAATATTCGAAATCAATGCAGATGAGGCTAAATTACCCCTTACGTCTAGTCTTAAAGTTGTCTCCCCAGGTATATGAAATTCTACTACTTTCCTCTTACAGTCAAGTTGGGCGTCATACTTAACTAACCAGTTCATACCCAATATAAAGTCGTACCCCTTAATAGTTAAGCTTATAAGATTCCCCAATAGCTTCCTCTCTCCTACCCAAATTTCACAATTAGCATACATCATACTAGTGGTCAAACGTTGGTACCCCGCAGGAGTACTAACTTCCAAATCATAAGGCAAGCTAATAGGTTTATATCAATTTCACACATAAAATCAGGGTTAACAAATGAATGGGTAGCACCGGGGTCTATCAAAATCCTAGCTAGACGGTGGAAAACAGGGATCGTACCTTCCACGATCTCAGATGAGTCAGGGACTTGATGTTGCTCAAGGAAGTACACTCGAGCTGGCACCTTTAGTCTCGTCCCTTCCACCTTAAATTGCCCCGAGTTGGCCTTTGATGATTGCGGAGTTACTCTCGCCTCTCGAGGTAAAAC